>NC_084731.1:53189474-53254474 GCF_033978785.1 Entelurus aequoreus
TGGAGTCGGCTCTCTTGGTTGCTTTGTTGGGTCTGCTCCTGTCTCTGGCCATGCTCCCTCCACCCCAGCAGACGATGGCGTGGAACACAGCAGAGGCCACCACAGTGTATATGTTTCTTTTACTTTTTATTCAAAGCTGTATGTAGAAGTGGCTGTTTGCATCAGCTCTGCTCTTTTAATGTCTTTAATGTCCTTTGTATCTTTGATGTTTGATGTTTCCCTCTTACACACATGTAAGAGGGATGTGTGCTATGGCTATGAGTTGTTTTATCCCTTGGCCTCAGTCTGGACCCCCTCTCCAGGGGCCCAGGCTTAGACCGATTTTATTTGTTCTCACCCCTCCACCCCATTGTTTACCTGTATCTCACCTTTTTTGTAAGGGGCGCCGGAAGTTGGCAGACCCGTCAGCGATCCTGTTCTGTCTGCCTGTAATGTTTGTCTGATCTTGAATGGGATTGTGCTGAAAATTTTAATTTCCCCTCGGGGATTAATAAAGTATTTCTGATTCTGATTCTGATTCTGATAATACACACATTGAAATCCTTTGACCAAGTAACTAAAATAAATAAACACACAGTTAGAAAAGCTACTATTTTGCATGTTTGTTATTTCTTATGCTTCACTGATAGTTTTTTAGTCTTAGTATTTTATCTGTTTTAATCGCTAAGCTTTTTTTCTTTTAAATATTTGTTTGTACTTTAAGCACTTTAAGATTTATTTAAATGAAAATACGTAACCAATAAAATCTGTTATTATGTATTATTTCTGGCAGGTGTTGTAGCGTCCAACTCTGTTCAGCGGTCCTTGAACGCACCATAAAAACACCCTATTCCTCGGATTATAGAACGATCACCTTGTAGGTTCAATGTGCACAATTAAATTTGAGTTACTCAGACAGCAATTTGTTTATACAAGTTAAAGGGCAACTGCACTTATTTTTTGAATTTTGCCCATCGTTTAAAATCATGAAAGACATGACGATAGATGTATTTTTTTCAACGCTTTATGACTCTTAAATAGATGCGATCAAAAGTCCGCTTACAATGAGGCCTATTAGAGCCGCTCTATTCTGCCTATAAAACCCCTAAAAAAACAATTCAGACACCTCCATTAAAGATGTATATACATGATATTAGTATACATGTAATGTAGTAACGGGCACTTTTATAATACCATTTAATATTTAAGTATTTTGATTATTTTTGATTATCGGGTCGCGGGGGCAGCAGCCTAAGCAGAGAAGCCCAGACTTCCCTCTCCCCAGCCACTTCGTCCAGCTCCTCCTGAGGCGTTCCCAGGCCAGCCGGGAGACATAGTATTCCCAACGTGTCCTGGGTCTTCCCCGTGGCCTCCTGTCGGTCGGACGTACCCTAAACACCTCCCTAGGGAGGCGTTTGGATGGCATCCTGACCAGATGCCCGAACCACCTCATCTGGCTCCTCTCGATGTGGAGGAGCAGCTGCTTTATTTTGAGCTCCTCCCGGTTGACAGAGCTTCTCACCCTATCTGTAAGGGAGAGCCCCGCCACCCGGTGGAGGAAACTCATTTCGGCCGCTTGTACCTGTGATCTTGTCCTTTTGGTCATAACCCAAAGCAGATGAGCATAGGTGAGGATGGGAACATAGATCGACCGGTAAATTGAGAGCTTTGCCTTGCGGCTCAGCTCCTTCACCACAACAGATTGATACAGCGTCCGCATTACTGAAGACGCTGCACCGATCCGCCTGTCGATCTCACGATCCACCTTCCCTCACTCGTGAACAAGACTCTGAGGTACTTGAACTCCTCCACATGGGGCAAGATCTCCTCCCCAACCCGGAGATGGCACTCCACCCTTTCCCGGGCAAGAACCATGGACTCGGACTTGGAGGTGCTGATTCTCTTCCCAGTCGCTTCATACTCAGCTGTGAACCGCTCCAGTGAGAGCTGAAGATCCTGGCCAGATGAAGCCATCAGGACCACATCATCTGCAAAAAGCAGAGACCCAATCCTGCAGCCACCAAACCGGATCCCCTCAACGCCATGACTGCGCCTAGAAATTCTGTCCATAAAAGTTCTGAACAGAATCGGTGACAAAGGGCAGCCTTGGCACAGTCCAACCCTCACTGGAAACTGGTCCGATTTACTGCCGGCAATGCGGATCATGCTCTGACACTGATCATACAGGGAGCGGACCGCCACAATTAGACAGTCCGATACTCCATACTCTCTGAGCACTCCCCACAGGACTTCCCGAGGGACACTGTCGAATGCCTTCTATAAGTCTACAAAGCACATGTAGACTGGTTGGGCAAACTCCCATGCACCCTCAAGGACCCTGCCGAGAGTATAGAGCTGGTCTACCGTTCCACGACCAGGACGAAAACCACACTGTTTCTCCTGAATCCGAGATTCGACTATCCGGCATAGCCTCCTCTCCAGTACACCTGAATAGACCTTACCGGGAAGGCTGAGGAGTGTGATCCCACGATAGTTGGAACACACCCTCCGGTTCCCCTTCTTAAAGAGAGGAACCTGTCTGCCAATCCAAAAGTACCACCTCCGTTGTCCAAGCGATGTTGCAGACTCTTGTCAACCAAGACGGACCCACAGCATCCTGAGCCTTAAGGAACTCGCTTCAAAGCCGTCCGGAAGTCGTTTTCCATAGCTTCCCCAAACTCCTCCCATGTCTGAGTTTTTGCCTCTGCGATTGCTGAAGCCGCACACCGCTTGGCCTGTTGGTACCTGTCAGCTGCTTCTGGAGTCCCATGAGCCAAAAGGACACGATAGGACTCTTTCTTCAGCTTGACGACATCCCTCACCGCTAGTGTCCACCAGCGGGTTGTAGGATTACTGCCACAACAGGCACCAACCACCTTGCGGCCTCAGCTCCAATCAGCCGCCTCGACAATAGAGGCACGGAGCATGGTCCACTCTGACTCAATATCCAGTGCCTCCCTCGTGACATGTTCAAAGTTCTTCCGGAGGTGGGAATAGAAACTCTCTCTGACAGAAGACTCTGCTAGACGTTCCCAGCAGACCCCCACAATGCGTTTGCGCCTGCCAGGTCTGTCCTGCATCCTTCCCCACCATCAGAGCCAGCTCACCACCAGGTGGTGATCGGTAGAAAGCTCTGCCCCTCTCTTCACCCAAGTGTCCAAAACATGAGACCACAAATCCGATGACACAACTACAAAGTCGATCATGAAACGGCCGAGAGTGTCCTGGTGCCAAGTGCACATATGGACACTCTTATGTTTGAACAGTGAGTTTGTTATGGACAATCCGTGACGAGCACAAAAGTCCAATAACAAAACACAACTCGGGTTCAGATCCGGGCGGCCATTCTTCCCAATCACGCCTCTCCAGGTTTTACTGTCATTGCCAACGTGAGCGTTGAAGTCCCCCAGCAGAACAAGGGAATCACCCGAGGGAGCATTCTCCATACGTACCACATTAATTTAAAAAAACGCATCACAACGTTCACTTTTTGCCCCAACTACATCACTGATTACTGCTAATTGCAGACTTTATGACAGCCAACAAACATAAAAAATATAATGCTGTCATTAGGATGCCGACTGCTAGGATGTTCATATATCCCCGTTTAGATG
Organism: Entelurus aequoreus; assembly: GCF_033978785.1. Lineage (NCBI taxonomy): Eukaryota > Metazoa > Chordata > Actinopteri > Syngnathiformes > Syngnathidae > Entelurus > Entelurus aequoreus. The sequence goes on from NC_084731.1 coordinate 53,193,068, forward strand.
AAGAATGATTTTTTTTCAGTTTCAGTTTATTTCGAACATGCATACAATACAATGTAATGCATCACTAGGGATGATGTTTGATAAGACATTATCGAGTTCGAGCCTATTATCGAATCCTCTTATCGAACCGATTCGTTATCGATTCTCTTATCGAGTCCAGATAGGTTGTTGTATATGGAAAAAAACACAATATTTGGTTTAACAAATCACTTCACATTCTCTACTGCTCGCTACTATAGTATTACCATATCTGAGTTATTGTGCAGAAATGTGGGGAAATCACTACAAATGTGCGCTACATTCGTCAACCGTGTTAGAAAAAAAAAAATTTAGACTGATTTATAATGTTGGATATAGAGAACATACAAACACTTTATTTATTGAGTCAAAAATATTAAAGTTCGATGATTTGGTAAAATTGCAAACAGGTAAAATTATGTGGAATTAAATGATGGAATGGATTAAGTAAAGAAGTTAAACATTGTGCTGATATGATCCAGTTTAAGAGGTTGTTCAAATGAATAGTGCTTACAAAGTACAAAGAAGAAGAATTATAAGAAATACTTTCAACCTTATTGAAAATAAGATATTCTTCATCTCAGTATATTAATAATGACTGAATTAATTAATTACATATTCCAAAACTGTTGTATATACTAATTCACAGATATTTTATTATAAAAAGGTCAGTAAATGATGTATATATTTGTAAACGCTATAAAGTGGGAAAGGGGTAGGATTAAATAAGCTTTACTTCTTCCTACTCCTGTAAAGTGAAATTATATGAAACTGTGATGTATTATACTGTAAGTGTGTTCATGTTCCAAATAAACTAAAGAAATAAAGAAAGCACTAGTTTATTAAACAGACTTGCAAACTTTGTCGTGGTGTAGGCTACAAGATAACGTTAACGTTATCAGACATACAAAAAGGCTCACGTTAACGTTACCGTTAGCCGCTGACTATGCTTAGGTAACATTACTGTAGTCCTGGTTGACATAAGAGGTAACGTTACTACAAGTGAGCAGATATGGAAATTAACCGGCAACAGTTAACGTTAGTTACTCACCGGCGTCACCGCCACTGTAGCTGGGCCAGGGGCAGCTGGCAGAAGAAGAGGGGCGTTCTTCGTTGTCTCTGTCGCTGCTTCGAAGACACGACACGCTTGTTGTACTTCCCCCGCTTACACGAGAGCGAAGCCTGGCAATAATTGCATATTGCAGCTTCCTCGTTTTTTTTTGGTGAAATGAAGCCATGCCTTGGAGCGTTTTTTTCCGATCCATTTTTTCCCTGCTTTCCCCATCTGCGCCCAATGACTGAGCTACGTGACGTCATTTCTTGTGATGTCCCACGGGGCATTTCTTGTCGGGACGGGATTCGTTCCCAGGGATTCGAATAAAGAACCAACTCTTTTTCTTTACTATAGTGGTCTCGATAACGGGTACCGGTTCCCAAAAAGGGATTCGAGTCCGAGGACTCGATTCTTTTCTTATCGAACAACCGGGAAAACCGGTTTCGAGCATCATCCCTATGCATCACACAGTTCCAGTTGTTTCATTACAGCACGTCCGAAAAAGAGTAGGAAGAAGCAGAGCTTATTTAATCCTACTTCTTTTCATACCATAACAATTTTATCCAATTTCCTTGTTCTCTGTAACAGAACAGTGAACAGATAAATAATAAATAAATAATGTACCATAGTAAACATACAAATAAAAAAAGGAGAAAAAAAAATGTTCAAAATGTTCATCATAATTCTTGTTCTGTGTACTTTGTGAACACTTGTAGTTTGAACCGTCTCTTAAACTGAATCATATTGGTGCTTTGTTTGATTTCTTTGGTTAATCCGTTCCATAATTTAATTCCACATACTGATGTACTAAAAGTTTTAAGTGTCAAGTGTCTTTGCCAAGGAAAGGGGGGTGGAACCAAATGTATTTTTGTGTCGTTCTCGCCATATCTGGGTCTAAATTGGACAACACTCTCTCGAGTGAAAAAATGGCATTAAAAGCAATCACCAAGATCAAAAATAAAACTAGATTTTTGGGCAGGATTTCTGCGTTTATCAACAGAAAGACACTTAAGACCCTTGCCGATGCCTTCATAGTGTCATTTTGACTACGCCTGCACCTCATGGTTTACCAGTATCCCCAAGCCACTAAAAACAAAACTGCAAACTTCCCAGAACAAGCTGGTGAGACTCCTGCTCAACGTCCCATACAGGACTCACCTAACTCAAGCCCACTTTACCAAATTGGGTTTAGAGTTGAGGAAAGAGTACACCAAATTGCATTGTGCCTGGTATTCAAAATACTCAGAGAAACTGTCCCCAAGTACCTGTCAAACTATTTCACCAGAGAAAGTGATGCTCACAGGTACTTCACGAGAGGAAGTTCCTCAGACCTCGTTCCCTTCAAATTCAAGACTCTCATGGGAAAAAATGCATTCTACTATTTTGCCACCACACAGTGGAATGCACTACCAACAGACCTTAAAATTCGAACTTCCCTACTAAATTTTAAAACTGCCATAAAATCATGACTCAGCTCAACCTCTACCTGATCTGAACCAAAATTGATCCCCAGCAACTTTCCGAAGCATCAAACAGGTTTATATGTGGTTATAGTGTATATACATTTTCTCATTCTGTTTTGCACACTCTTGGAGTTAACATGTGCATAGTCATGTACATAGTGTCATGCACATAGTGTATATACCCCACCCCCCATTTTTTTGTATATATTGTTCTTCAAATCACCTGACATGTATACTGTGTATATGTACATAATTTTTCCTTTTTTTTTTTTTTTTTACGTATTTTTTTTATATACATGTTACAGGTTATATAACGTTTATTATTGAATGTATCAAATGTGATGAATATGTAATGGACCACAATGTAAACAAGCCTTTTGTTTTTTTGTGCCATTCATTTGCCTTTTTAAAGCATTACATGGATTAAATTATTTAAGATGTCAATAAACTTCTCAATCAATCAATCAATCAAAAATTGGCTGTCAAAGTGTACCAACTTGTCGGAATACGTCCTCACCCTTCTACTATCCAGGTGAGAGGCATGATTTATGATTTACAATAAAGTTTGACGAGCAAGGAAACAATGAAGCAGCTCATCAGTCGATCATGTCAACATTGTCACACAAACTCGTGATCACGTTGCCGCTATAAATAGTTTGTCTGCGTTAGCGCTTATAATAACAATATCACTAATACTTGGTTAATATTCAAGTCACTAAATATAAATGGCTTATTGTTGGTGCTTTTTGGAAGTTTTTTTATTGGGTTTTATGGGCGGAATAGAAGACCATTAGCTCCGCTGTAAGTGAACATTTACTTAACCTCATAAGGCCCAAGCTGTTTGTTTACATGCTTTTTTTTATTTCTCTTTGCTATTTGGGCTTATTGGACCCTAATTAGAATAAAAACTAAAAATCATCTTTTGATATGATGTACTTAGTCCATAAGTACACAAACGTGTACTTTGTGTAGTGACATGCTAATTTAAATTTTTACACTTTTTTTTCCAAATTCCATTGTATGTTATACTCTTCTGACACCACCAGATAGCAGTATAAGTGTCCATATGTCGGCATAAGACCCCAATTCAGTAGTGTACACAATTTTGGAAATACGAGCTAAAAGGTGCTGTCCACGCATGTGACCACTAAGGCCTTTAGAGAATGCATTAAAAAAAAAATCAAAATCATCAGTCGTCATGTCTTTTATAATGATTGTGAACGATAAGCAACATATAAAAAAAGTGCAGTTCCCCTTTAGGATTACGTTTATGTCCTGTTTTAATGAGGAAATACGTTAATGCTTCTTATTTTCATGTTAGCATTAAAGCTAGCAAGCTGGCGTCAGTCAGTCTATGAGTTTGTCAAAGTGCATTAATCAGTCATAGTGTTTTGATCATTTTAATTTAAAAAGGTAATAGTAACGATCAGGAGATTTTCCTACGATTGACATTAATACAGTTTATCGTTACATGCTTACTCACAATACTTTTTGTTCAGCTTCACATTCTGTACAGCTAAGTACAGTCAAATCTGTCTATAGTGACCACTCATGGGAAACAAAGAAAGCGACCGCTATAGACAGGTGCCACTATACGCAGGTTGGCCGCCATTATGAATTTCCATACAGGTTGACCTTGAAACAATTACGTATACATGTACGTGTGTATGTTTAATTTGAACATCAGCAATAAAAACAAAAACGACAATCTTACGTGACACTACACACAGCACGCACAATACAAACATTAATTACAATGCCAAAAACAGACTAAGTTTACGGCCATGAAAAAAACGGCAATGAAACAACAAAAACAACAACAGAACAGTGTTTGTTCCTGACAACAGACATTCATTACAGCACAAAAAAAAACATTATCGCTAGCAAACATTCTTTATTTTTCATATCATCAATTTCATGGACTGTGGTATGGCAAATTTTGATATCGGTGGCCGCTATACAGAGTCAAACAAGTGGCCGCTATAGACAAGGTATATACCTACTTTTTTGTGGCAGCTATCGACAAGTGACCGCCATAGACAAATGACCGCTAACACAGGTTTGACTATTTCAATTATGGCTTCCTTATTTCATAGAGCAAGGCTATTCAACTACATAATGAAGAGGGCCGCAGTTTCAGGAGCCCAATGGCTCAGGGGCCGGAGGTGAGATGTGGATGTTTCGTCAGAAAAGTGCTTCTGCAAGTTATATTCTTTTGAGACTGCGTTTACTTAATTACATAGTAAACACATCGGCTTTCACACTGCTCTGTCAATACATTCATTATTCTGCCCTCGCTACTCGATTCCAGCATGTGCAGCTAGTTAACAGTATGAAGAAACAGAAGCTCCAGATGTTTTGTTGATGATTGATGTTCCTTACTTTTCCTTACTCAGGTTTATTTCTTTACACTTCCTTCATTTAGGTTTGTAAGACTGAAAATATAATCATTACAAAAGTACAACATCCATTGTGTTTTACATAAAGTTCAATTTGTATTTTACATAAATGAAATAGGTTTACGTGTTAATACATTCACATAATAAACTACAAATGTTTATACTTAAAGACATTACACAACGTTCACACACCAAACATTACACACATCAAAAATAAACCTAAGGTGTAGCGTCATCGCCCTTTACCAGTCAAATTTAGCACTACATGTATTAAACAAGCTTTTATCGGCAGAGTTTTACTCTCAGACGAAAAACAACACAACCACAAATACAAAAGACGTCACAAAGTCAGCAGTTTCAATGCAAAACTAAATATATTTATGCACAAATTATATCTACTTACGAATCTTTGACCAAGTTTCATAATGAAGCTTACACACTGGGATTTCTACTGTGTTGCTTCTTGTCTGGATCACGTCCGTCACTTAAAAGGTCCGACAGGAAACAATGACTCGAACATTCATACTTTGATGTCCAGTCGCTGTTAAAAGTCAGATTTTTTGCAATTTATTTAGATTTTTATTTCAGGGTTGAATGAGTAGTCTTCTTCTACTCGCCCCACTGCTGCTTCGCTGTGACACATTTGTCGATGTTGCCCCCTGTAGGGTGGCGGGAATACTGCATACATGATCCACCCTAGTTTACATTTTCTCTTCAAGCCTATTTGGGCGATGTTCGGCGGGCCAAATTAAAAGCTTTGACGCCAAAGTGGTTATCTTCTTTTTACATTTGCATGATAGTTTAAAATGTTTAAAAAAATACTTAAAACATTGCCCTTAGAGTTGATAGTTGAATGAAGGTTTTTTTTTGGTGCCCGTATTTGACTGTGCAGTTTTATGCAAACTTGCTCGAGCGAAATGCAATAAAAGATTCCAATGACCTTGGGAAGGACATTAATGAGAACATACAGCTTTGGATGTGCTTCCATGTGGGGACCAACATGCTCTTTTTGCTATACACACGGGATTGTTTGGCACACACATAGACAGGTCATAAATGTGTGCGTGTGTGTGTGTTTTTTTTTTAACAGTGCACTTCTCAGAGGATGCAGCATGAATGACTCTGATGTTAGTGCTGGTCTTTGTGCTGTGTGCCAAGTTTGCACACACACTTCCCCATAAAGTCAAGGAAAGACGCAGCCTGGGTGGCGAATCGGTTGAGGGTGGGGGTGGGGAATATTGTAAAATAAATATAATAGGCAAGTGTCTGTTATGAAAGAACAAAAGCGTGTGTCTGCACAGGCGAGTGCGTGGGGTGTAGAGGAGGGGCGTCGTATGTTTGAATAATTTGGGCACAGCTGCATGTGCTTGCCATGTTCCCATACGGGCAGATAGGTTGGGGCAGATTGTGCGCTATGCAGTGACGTGCATGCTTCATTGGAGCCCCTGTAAATGGGGGGATGGGTGTTTGGGGGTGGGGGTGTCAACGTGCTGCACCCCACAAATTGAATAAATAGAGGGTTATGGGTGAAGATTTGGTTCGGATTAACGTCACCTGAGGTTAGGTGTTAAAGTGCGATTAAATGCACAATAAAGAGTCTGCAAAAGTGTACTTACTGATGTGTGTGTGTGTGTGTGTGTGTGTGTGTGTTTGTGTATTGACCAGCTGGCCCATAATCTAATTCTAAAATCTAAAATAAGCTTAATCACTTCTGGAGTTTGTGTGTGTGAGCTCGTTTTGTTGTGTACACAGACAGCAACACGGCTAATCGTCAAATGTTGCATTTAAAAGCAAAGAAAAAATGCATACAATTTTATTTGGAGTTGTTTAGTTTTTGTTTTTACAGCAATTACCGTACTGACATGAGAATGAAGATGACTCTTTTACGAGACCTGCTTTTGTAATAAAGATGGCACTTATTGGCCTTTTTGAAGCCAATTCTTTCAAAAGACTGGATAGATGTATTTTTTTAACGAAAACATTTAATTGCGATTATTCACATTGTTCATAGTTAACTCAAAATTAATTGCAATAATCACAGATATAATTTTTCATCATTAATAAGTGTGCCCTAGACATATTTAAAAAACAACATTTTAATATAATGGTCGGACAATTAATTTGCTCTAATGAAATGTTTTAAACATTGTTCTTTTATAAACAGCTTAACACAAAAACTAAGTTTTTATTGACAATAACAAAAAAAATGCCTGCTGTGCCTTGGTGTTGCATTTTGTAGAAACACAGAATTTGTATTCTTGCTGTAGGAGCACTTGCATTGAGAGGAGGAGCTACACGTCCATGTTTAGATACCAGTTTCAAAATATCTTAATGTGGATTATGATCATGCTTTGATTGTCAAAGATGTTCGGTCATGTAATCTGTTATATTTCTACCTGAATAAATGCTTCTGATATTCTGTAAATTAAATGTTGACAATGTTTTAACCTTCTTTATTTATTAATACAATGTAATATTCAGCCTGTAATTGAGGACTTGAGCAGAACATGTTATAAAATAATTTACACAATATATCAGCCAGTCAGAACCCTTCGCCCCCATATCTCTCAACTAACATTTTTTTTAGGTACAAAATATCACAGATTACATTACAAAACATCTTTGACAGAGCATGATCGTAATGCAAGACATTATTCTTTTGTTAATGTAGTTAAAGCAGATGTATAGCGTAGCGCTTTTATTTGGAAGCTGGAAAAATTATTGGTTTAAGAAGGTGTATTGACATCTTTTGTTGTCGGACCGGACAATTTGCGATAAAAAAAAAAGAAGTCCCTTTTCAACTTCCTGCCTAAGATGTTTCATTTCTGTTGAAGTGAAGTGAAGTTAATTATATTTATATAGCGCTTTTTCTCTAGTGACTCAAAGCGCTTTACATAGTGAAACCCAATATCTAAGTTACATTTTAAACCAGTGTGGGTGGCACCGGGAGCAGGTGGGTAACGTGTCTTGCCCAAGGACACAACGGCAGTGACTAGGATGGTGGAAACAGGGATCGAACCTGGAACCCTCAAGTTGCTGGCACGACCACTCTACCAACCGAGCTATACCGCCCCATATACCTATATATATATATATATATATATATATATATATATATATATATATATATATATATATATATATATATATATATATATATATATATATATATAGTAAGCTTTTATGCTGTCTTACTAAAGCAGTTAGTGTAACAATCTAAATGTTATGTTATCACTGCACCTTAACTGTGATCTAAACACGGAAGTGAAGCAAACCTCTTCTGATCGACATGCGCAGCAGACGTTTGCTGCAGTGATGTCGTATCATGGCAAAAAACAGTCCTTGTCGGGAAAGCAACTTGCCATGACTTTGAACCTAATATTTCCATAATGTTCCCTTTTCTTACTCCATTTCTTCTCGCTATTTTCTTGTTTGTGGCTCATCAGTAGGAGCGGCTCGAGGGTAAAAAAGACGCTTGCGCGTTAATTGCCTGTTAAAAAAATTAGTGCCGTTATTGAAACTAATACTTAACGCGTTAACTGTGACAGCCCTAGTTTTAAAAATGCACTTTCCGTTTTGGAATTTACATGAATGTTTGTGCCACTGCGTAATAACTGTTTACTAAATACAGTTTTGGTAAATTGACTTAGTTGTGATTTCCCTCTCTGCATGAAAGTTTAAAATTAGCATATATTAATGCAGAAGGAACAATAATGTTTTGATGTAGACACATAGAATCATCATACTGGTGTTATTATATGCATCAAGTGTTAATTCAAGGCTAAGGCAAGATATAGAGATATATATCGTGTATCGTGACATGGCCTAAAAATATCGAGATATTAATAAAAGGCCATATCGCCCAGCCCTACTATATTGTGATATTCCAGTATACGTTCTCACGCAGTTGCTTTTAGCTGCGGGCATTACACTACAGGCTTTTATCACTCTTTGTTGTCTCTGCTTCTCACAGAGACATAAAACAAGCGCACCTTCTTACATACGTCACATACGTATACGCCCTCGTGGAGCAGAGAGGTAGCGGCATGGGTAACGTACGCTGTGTTGCGAGTGGTAATACGAGAGAGAAGGTGCAAATCTGGTAACAAATGAAGGAATAAATAATTCCCAAGAAAAACAGCACGGGGTCCATCGTCTGGCGGTGTTTTGGCATGTATGCCGAACAGACAACCGTAATTTGTCAAGTGTGGGGCAAAAGCGTTGCTACAAAAAGTAGCATTACTGCTAATATGTAGCATCATTTGAAAAGTCACCCGCTAGAGAATGAAGAGTGCTTGAAACTCTGCATTTCAACATCTCCGTTCGGTGCCACACCAACAAAATGCAGAGGCAACCATTTCCACATCAACACCGTATAAAAAAAATAGTCAACAACAGAAGGAGATAACGTCCGCAGTAACCTACCACATAGCGAAGGACATACACTATTTGATTTCCTATTATGCAGCTCATTTTTATTTGACAGTTATTGAAATATCTTGTGTGACATCATGCACAAAAATGCACTTTATTTGTTTTTAACTATTGTAGTGGCGTTCTGTACAAAAAGTGCACTTTAATTTAGTGTTGTTTTGATATGTCGTCTTAGTGACATCATGCACAAAAGTGCACTACTAGCTTGTTTTAAAATGTCTCTGACAATCTTGCACTTTCTGTTTTGAAATGACATGAATGTTTGTGCCACTGCTTAATAACTGCTTAATAAATACAGTTTTGGTCAATGGACTTAGGTGTGATTTCCCTCTCTGCATGAAAGTTTAAAATGAGCATATATTAATGCAGTATGAACAATAATGTTTTAATGTAGACACATAGAATCGTTATACTGGTGTGATTATATGCATCAAATGTTCAAGGCTAAGGCAAAATATCGAGATATATATCGTGTATCGTGACATGGCCTAAAAATATCGAGATATTAAAAAAAGGCCATATCGCCCAGCCCTAAGGTGGTGCCATATCTCATATCTCATCCAATACACATTGACTATGAAATCACTATTTAGAATTTTCCTTCACCTAAAATATTGTCTATTTTCGTACACCAAAATATACAAATAACAAATAAGAATAATATGTGGCGGTGGGGCCGTGGTTAGTTAGGGGAGTGGTCACCATTACGCCATCGTATAATTTGCAGAATTTCCAATGATGATGTTTTTCTTGAAAAAGGCCAAAAAAAGTGTTCACATTTAAAAACAAACCCATGTCATTAATTAGTATTAACATATATATATATATATGTTTTATATTGTTTTGCTATATTTTCAAAAGTTGCTGCTTATTGGACAATGCATTTTTCAAGTGGCTTTGTATGTACGCGGGTATATCTGAGATATATTACAATTACGTCCACATCAGAGACATGCTGCCTTGCAGACATTCCCGTGCATTTTGCCTACATCGTCATAACATCCGGTTTCGGCAGCGCTGTTCCGGTGGACAAAGTCTTTTTTTTTGGCGGCTGAATTTTCTGTTTATCTCTTGTCAATAGTGCATAAATAATAGGATATATCCATTCGTACTGTAACGACCTGCTGCCGGTAATATTTTATGTCCGTGTGGTTTTGATTTGATGTTCATTGTTCCCATGATCACAAACACACCGTCCGTGCCTGAAAGCGGTTTGGCTGAGAATGAGAAAGTGTTGTTGCGTCTGGGGAAGCACAGAGACGAAAGGGGCTTGTGGTTAGCATAAGATTGACAATAACACTTAAAAATAGCGTCAGACTTTTGATTTCTTCTGGCGACTACAATACATGATATTACTTTAAGTTGTTTTCACGTGAAACACCTTCATTTTTAAGGCGTGGAGGCTTTAATTTTGTTAAGAACTGTTCAACACTTTATTAAAGTTGCAGTAGAGTGGAAAAACAAGTTGACTTTATATGCTTAGTTGTGTTTCATTGTATCCATTAAACCATATCCAATTGTATTTACAATCCGCAAAGTATGTGAAAATACCGTCAAAACCATAAATTCAGTCGGCCATTTTGAATATTCCGCTCCGAATATCTTCGGCAATTTCCATAGATTCTACGTCACTGTAGTAATGCTTCTACATTTTGATCATATTATTAGATCAGTCATACTGGAAATACGCAAAAATTGTAAAGAGATTGATCATTCACAATTGTTATGTAAGACAAAAACTGTGATTCTTGTTTTTTTTTTATGCATTTTAAATAGTAAATAAATATCTAACAATTGAGTCAACAGATGGAGGGTCCTCTGTTGCGCTCATTATACTCTCTAAGAAGATCCAGAACGCGCCAACAATACTCCATTTACATGTTGAGACCTGACAATTAACCAAATTTGAGTGATATTATTATAATTGCTAACGCAGACGGCCTATTTTAGCGGCACATTGATAGCAGTGAGCTAATGCTAGCTTACGCTGCTATTGTTGACACACTGAGCCGACGGCTGCTTCTGCTTTGTCTCAAACTTGCTAAAAGTAAAATCTAGATTTTAATTCATGAATCTCTCTAGTAGACAAATGTGGCCATGGACCCACAGGCTGGTCCACTTTCACATCCCCTGAGATAGCGAAATAGACACAAAAACACGCTTCCTGCAGGAACTTTTTTTTAACCCTTTGGGAGGATTCTGATTGGTTCTTCATCAAAACGGAATTATGTGAGCGACCTGTCGCTCGACATCCCAGCGAGAGTGAAATATTACAGTGTTTGTTTTATTATGGTTAATTAGTAAGTTTAGCACCTAGCAATGCTGCTAATACTATAGTGTCACAATAAATCGACATCCGGGTAGCAGTCGGCTTCTAAAACTTATTGCTCATCCTCTTTGTGTTCGGGCTCAAAAATATAAGTTCCTGGATCATAATTTCCCCAAAGTTATCACTGTTGGCTTTCACAAAGTCTGCTTGATTAGCATTGTTGTTGATGGGGAAGGGATCTGTGGTTCCTCCTTTACGTCACGGATTATGTGAATGGCATCCTCGTTATCCCTCAAAATGGTTAACTCTCAATATTTTAATCATATGTATTTATTCGCAAACTTTGGAAGTCTTTTGGTGTCATAAATCAGATGTATATGATAAAAGCTTCAATATAGAGGCCACTTGTTTTTCCACTCTACTGCTTTTATAAAAAGTGGGTGAACGATGAGGAAGTTGCGCATTGTTCTGAATTTCTTGTCACTAAAATAAGATGAATGAAAGCTGGACAGAAATAAAGGTGACGTTGCCGAATAATATGTGCAGTAATCAAAGCTAAAGGCGGTCCAACAAAATATTACAGTGTGACCTTCTTTTGTTGCGAGCGTTTCATAAGAACAGAACGTTGTGTTACATCAGGAGTGACGACTTTTCAACTAAAACTTGTTCTTATTCCAATCTCGGAGCGTCTTCAATGGCCGCCATTGTGTCAGCTGATCGCGTCTGCTCCACTTTCGCTGCATCGGTCATGAGGTCCTCAAAATGTTTCCAGCCTTTTGTGTGTTTTCTTTCATGAGTTGCTGCATGTTTACTGTGTTTGCGTTCATCCTTCTGTCTGGATGTTCTTCTTTGGAGAACATGTTCATGGCCTTGAGGAAGTTTTTTTACTGGGAGTTTTTTTCCCCATCCCTCTGTAACCCAAGTGTCTTGTAATTTTGCTCGGAAAATTTACAGCTGAACTTCCTGCTGTGAACCTGAATGTCCACAAATAGAGTCATATTTTAGCGGCAAGGCTGCGCATTGTGATGAGTCTTTCTTCTGGTGTCTCCTAGCCTAAATTTAGATTTTTTTTTTTTCCCTTATTATGGATCTGTTTTTGATAGTCTGGAGGTCTTCTTTTTAAGCTTTGTTCTCAACATTTATTTTGCTTCATTTTCTTATTTCTAGTTTCCATTTTTCATTAGATTTTCTTGTTTTTGCTTCATTTTGTACTTGCAGTCTGCCAACTCATCTTCATGATGCTTTCATGTCAATTCTAAAACGATGATCATTTTCATTATCCAATCCTCGAAAGAATATACAGTGGAACTTCGACTTACAAACTTAATTGGTGCTTGAACAGATTCGCAAATACTACAGTGGAACCTCGATGTGGCGGCTTTTATTTTGCCGTGGTGGTGCACCACCATAAACTAATTACAAGGAATTTGTGCCATTTATTTTGAATGTACATGCTCCTTTCCTGAAAGGTGTGTGTTGTTAATACGGTCAGTAGTTATGTGCACATGGACACATTTAATCAGATTAAAAGGCAAACCAGAATAACAATTCTTCATGTAAACAAAACCACTCGGAACATTCTGACCCAATCACACACGTTTGGATCAAAATTTAATTCCGATCGAGACGGGTGGTTTATGCCAAAAGTCATTCGGATTGAAAACACATGAAAACACATCTCGTGATGACGTCAATATGTCAAAAGAAGACTTCTGTGCTCGCTGACACATTTCACGTCAAAATACACCCCGTTTGGAACTTTAGATAAAACTGCTAGCATGTTTCAAGCAAATAAATGACGTACATTCAAGTCAACCTTTTCAAAAATGTTCCGGTGTGACAGTCGGACAAGAAAATTGCATTTGTGTCAAAATATTGGGCTCTTCTACGTTAATTTAAATTGGGCAAGCATAGTAACCTGTGATTAATCTTGAATAATCCAAATTCAAAAGTATTATTAATCAGATTTTTTGTTTTAAATATAAGACAGCAGTGCACTAGTTTTATGTGACCAGACATATTTTTTAAAAACTCCACTTGCGTGGATGAACATTGTTTTAACATTGGTGTGGAGGAAATGTGTACTTTAAAAAAAAATACCCGTTGTCGTTCACGCTCGCTTTAGAGTTGTATTTTCTGACAGTTTGAAAGTCATTGAATGTGTCCTGACTGGTGATTGGATGAGCATGGGGAAGACAAAGGAAACAGTATGACATTTAGGGCTATATAAATAAACATTGATTGATTGATTGATTTAAAGGGGAACTGCACTTTTTTTGGAATTTTGCCTCGTGTTCACAATCATTATGAAAGACATCAGGATGGATGTATTTAAAAAAAACAAAAACATTTTAACTCTTAAATAAACGTAAATAGAAGTCATCATACAGCGAAACCAATAGGAGGTCCTCTATTCCGCCCATTAAACCCAATAAAAAAACATCCAAAAATACCCCATTTACATATCGTGACTTTAATATTTACCAATTATTAGTGATATTGTTATAAGCGCTAACGCAGGGGAACTATTTATAGCAGCGGCGTGGTCATGCAATGTTGACTGATCAGCTGCTTCCTCGTTTCCTTGCTCGTCAAACTTTATTGTAGATCATAAATCATGCCTCTCACCTGGATAGTAGAAGGATGAGGACGTATTCCGACAAGTTGGTAGACTTTGACAGCCAATTTAGGCCCGGAAATAGCGAGAACAACGCAAAAAGACGCTTGATTCCTTCCCCCTTTTTTCTTGGCAAGGATTATGAGTCATTCTTCATCTAAACGGGAATATATGAACATCCTAGCAGTTGGCATCCTAATGAGAGCAGACATTGTACAGTAAGTGATGTTTTATCATGTTTTTTGGCTCTCATAAAGTCTGCAGTGAGGAATAATCAGTGATGTTGTTTAAAAAAAAAAAGTGAACGCCGTGCTGCGTTTTTGAAATTATTGCGCCGTGATGCGTTTTTGAAATTATTGCGCCGTGTATGCCTAAAATGATCATAACACGTAAATATTAAGTATTATATATGTTACTACATTACATATATACTTACATCATGTATTTCAAACCTTAATGGAGGTGTTTGGATGTTTTTTTAAGGGATTTAAAGGCTCCATTGTAAGCTGAATTTTCATCGCATTTATTTAATATTTAGAATGCATCGTCGTCCTGTCTTTCATAATGATTGTGAACGATAATGAAAAAAGTGCAGTTCCCCTTTAAGTTTGGCTGTTGTCGACATTGTTTTGCCGTAGTTTGTAGTATTAAAAAAGTAATTGTTGATCGACCACCTCCTCGTCATCCTTAGAACATTCAGGCAAAAACTACAGACAAAAACATCAGAGTCTGAGAGATTGCTAGTTTCCGTCACACACACTCTGTCAAACTGAATAGTCAAACAAAGAAACAACGACAGGTCGACAGAACGGTTTGGATTATTTTCATAAACCGTTCCATTCTTATCCCTAATGTATGCTAAAGTTAATTTTGTATATTCTTTAATTGTCAATTATACTTAGACATATTAGGTACTGTTCAATTATAAGTATCCACATCCCAAACTGGTAATTTGTCAATGTTATTAACTAAGTTAATTAGAATGGAGCAGAAATGGGCTCCTCTCTGACCTTGACAAGCCCATCTGTCGTGCAAATGTAGCAGAGGATGCTAATTTGAGTTTTTCTTGTGTCTCGTAGCCCCCCCCCCCCCCCCCCCCCCCCCCCCCCCAGCCCTCGATGTGGGATGATCAGGCCTGGGGAGGCAGCGGAAATGAGGGGGATTGACCCAGAATCAGATCAAATGATGCACACTGTCGTGCCCCTCCAACAGTGGCTGATGATCATCCAATTGATTGATGCTCGCTACATTTTGGCAGTCGGGATCAGCTTGTGACACGTTTTTATTTCCTCACTGAAAAATCAGGGCAATGATAATAATGACTTTTATTAAATTTGCCACTCTCTGGCACAGTCCTCACTCGATCTACGACTTTTGCCCATCCCTCAAACATACAATTTAACTTGATTTTTTTTCTTGTTGCTTTATTTGTATTGGATTTCTTTAAATGGACGTATTCAATGTTTGGCGCAGCCGACCAGAGCAGGAGGGGATAGAAAGAAGAAAAAAATAAGACGGGGAGGGAAATTGTAAGGACAAGAGGTGTACGACTTAAAACAGAGAGACGACAACAACATTTTTTTGCAAATAATCATCAACTTAGAATTTAATGGCAGCAACACATTGCACAAAACTTGGCACAGGGACATTTTTACCACTGTGTACATGGCCTTTCCTTTTAACACTCAGTTAATGTTTGGGAACTGAGGAGACCAATTTTTTAAGCTTTTCTTGTGGAATTCTTTCCCATTCTTGCTTGATGTACAGCTTAAGTTGTTCAACAGTCTCCGTTGTCGTATTTTACGCTTCATAATGCGGCACACATTTTCAATGGGAGACAGGTCTGGACTACAGGCAGGCCCGCACTCTTTTACTATGAAGCCACGCTGTTGTAACACGTGGCTTGGCATTGTCTTGCTGAATTGAGCAGGTGCGTCCATGAAAACGTTGCTTGGATGGCAGCATATGTTGCTCCAAAACCTGTATGTACCTTTCAGCATTAATGGTGCCTTCACAGATATGTAAATTACCCATGCCTTGGGCACTGATACACCCCCATACCATCACAAATGCTGGCTTTTGAACTTTGCACTTAGAACAATCCGGATGGTTATTTTCCTCTTTGTTCCGGAGGACACTTTGTCCACAGTTTCCAAAAACTATTTGAAATGAGGATTCGTCAGACCACAGAACAATTTTCCACTTTGCATCAGTCAATCTTAGATGAGCTCGGGCCCAGCAAAGCCGGCAGTGTTTCTGGGTGTTGTTGATAAATGGCTTTCGCTTTGCATAGTAGAGTTTTAACTTGCACTACAGATGTAGCGACAAACTGTAGTTACTGACAGTGGTTTTCTGAAGTGTTCCTGAGCCCATGTGGTGATATCCTTTACACACTGATGTCGGTTTTTGATTGCAGTTGTGTTATAATCAGGGTTAATTTGGAGATCAGTTTCTCCTGTATATCTCTGAAAGGCAAACCCAAGAACAGCCATTCAATGTCAGCCTAATCGTCTCCAGTTTGAAAAAATACAGAACATCTTTAATCCGGTGGGTGTGGCAAGGGGGCGCTGTTGCCTGCCAATTTCACACAACGAGTCTTTGAGCCAACAAAGTAGTGAATGCTACAAAATTATTTTTGTATGTAGGAATGTACGTAAGTATGTGTTGTCACTAGGGCTGCAACAACTAATCGAATAAATTGATTATAAAAATAGTTGGCGATTAATTTACCGTAATTTCCGGACTATAAGCCGCTACTTTTTCCCCTCGTTCTGGTCCCTGCGGCTTATACAAGGGTGCGGCTTATTTACGGCCTGTTCTTCTCCGACACCGACGAAGAGGATTTCGGTGGTTTTAGTACGCAGGAGGAAGACGATGACACAATGATTAAAGACTGACTTTTCATATACCGGTAGGCTGGTTATTTTGATAACGTACAGGTGAGCACTTTGTATTACTTTGCACCGTTGTATTATTTGTACTCTGCACGAATGCTGTTCGCCATGTCAAAGATGTGAAAGTTTGATTGAATGATTGAAAGATTTATTGTTAATAAATGGGACGCTTTGCGTTCCCAAACAGTCATCTCTGTCCCGACAATCCCCTCCGTGGTAGCAGGAACCCCTATATACTACGGTAATTACACATCAAAACCCTGCGGCTTATAGTCGGGTGCGGCTTATATATGGAGCAATCTGTATGTTCCCCTAAATTTAGCTGGTGCGGCTTATAGTCAGGTGCGGCTTATAGTCCGGAAATTACGGTAGTCATCTATTCGTTGGATCTATACTATGCGCATGCGCTGAGGCTACGTTTTTTTTTTTAACCTTTATTTATAAACTGCAACATTTACAAACCGCTGAGAAACAATAATCATAATAATAAGGGTGTAACGGTACGTGTATTTGTATCGAACCGTTTCGGTACGGAGGTTTCGTTTTGGTGCGGAGGTGCACCGAACGAGTTTCCACACGGACATATTAAGTAGCGTACTGCACGTTGTGTAAACAATACTCAAAATGCCGGTTATTTGAGGCACCCAAGAAACACCGCCCTGACAGCCCCGCAAAAAAGGACATGTCCGGTGAAAAGAGGACGTATGGTCAGTCTATCGTAGCCCGTTAGCTGCTAGCATGCTAGTAAAAGTGGACATGTCCGGTGAAACCGATCGCTAGCCCGGTCAGGACCGGGCTAGAGATCGTACGTCCTCCTTTCACCGGACATGTCCTCCCCTGCGGGACCGTCCGGTCGGTGCCCCTCAAATGCCTCAAATGTCAGGCATTTTGAGTTAGGGTTGCGTGTATTTTAAATGTACGTTCAGGGTTAAGAAGGTTAAAAACAAAACAATTTGTGTGTGCAGCAGCATTCGTGAGGGAGGGGGAGAGACAGAGAGAGCGAGAGAGTTGTGATAAACGCGCATGTGTCGTCAGGCTCTGCTTTTTATCGATAGATTTATCAGATTAAATTTTTTATTATCTATAGCAGGGGTGTCAAAAGTGTGCATTTTTGTATAACAAACAGTTCCGGGTGTACCAAGTTACCGGAGTGTGTTAGGTAAGGAGGAGGAGTGTTGTCCCTCCAGAGTTGCCGTAGGGCTGTGACGTAAGAGGTCTTTAAAGGCCTACTGAAATGATTTTTTTTTATTTAAACGGGGATAGCAGAGCCATTCTATGTGTCATACTTGATCATTTTGCGATATTGCCATATTTTTGCTGAAAGTATTTAGTATAGAACGCCGATAAAGTTCGCAACTTTTGGTCTCTGATGAAAAAAAACCTTGCCCCTACCGGAAGTAGCGTGACGTTGTCAGTTGTTCACTCCCTCATATTTTCCTATTGTTTTCAACGCAGCTAGAGCTATTCGGACCATTACCCCATTAATTTGAGCGAGGATGAAAGATTCGTGGACGAGGAACGTTAGAGTGACGGACTAGAATGCAGTGACCGTAACTTAGGTAGAAGCTGGCTCATTGGATTCCACACTCTCTCCTTTTTCTATTGTGGATCACGGATTTGTATTTTAAACCACCTCGGATACTATATCCTCTTGAAAATGAGAGTCGAGAACGCGAAATGGACATTCAGTGCCTTTTATCTCCACGACAATACATCGGCGAAACGCTTTAGCTACGAGCTAACGTGATAGCATCGTGCTTTAACTGCATATAGAAACAAAAAAAATAAACCCCTGACTGGAAGGATAGATAGAAAATCAACAATACTATTAAACCGTGGACATGTAAATACACGGTTAATGCTTTCCAGCCTGGTGAAGGTTAACAATGCTGTGCTAACGACGCCATTGAAGCCTACTTAGCAACCGGACCTCACAGAGCTATGCTAAAAACATTAGCTCTCCACCTACGCCAGCCAGCCTTCATCTGCTCATCAATACCCGTGCTCACCTGCGTTCCAGCGATCGACGGAAGGACGAAGGACTTCACCCGATGCGTTTGGTGGCCCGGGGACGTAGGAAGTCAAGGTGAGGTCGCCGGCTGCTAATACACCGATCCCACCTACAACTTTCTTCTTTGCAGCCTTCATTGTTCATTAAGCAAATTGCAAAAGATGTCCAGAATACTGTGGAATTATGAAATGAAAACAGAGCTTTTTGTATAGGATTCTACGGGGTACCATAACTTCCGTTTAACTGACTACGTCACGCGCATACGTCATCATACCGAGACGTTTCAGCCGGATATTTCCCGGGAAATTTAAAATTGCACTTTATAAATTAACCCGGCCGTATTGGCATGTGTTGCAATGTTAAGATTTCATCATTGATATATAAACTATCAGACTGCGTGGTCGGTAGTAGTGGGTTTCAGTAGGCCTTTAAGTGTGGGTTGTTGAAGGAGGTGTGGAAGATGACATTAAAGAAGTGGTGGAGACCAGACGTGCTCTCGTGACTCCCATTTATTATTTTATTATTATATTATATCAGTACACAGAATATGTGAACCCAGGACACTCGGCTACATTGGTAACATTTTCCTTGTTTTATTTGTCAAGTTGAAAGAACATGGCGCCAGTATGCTGTTTTTTTTCAATAAAATACTGGAAAGGATAGAAATGTAGTTTGTCTCTTTTATCCGAGTATTAATCGAAGTAATAATCAACAGATTAATCGATTATCAAATTAATCGTTAGTTGCAGCCCTAGTTGTCACGTGGGAGTCGCATATTTATGCGGGATCGTTCCTCCAATGCAACACGGACACTCCGGACAAAAACGTGAAGGTAAGAGATTATTTATTTAACATAAATCATAGGCAAACAGAAAACAAGCAAAAGAAAAGCGTGCCGAACGCACGGGAAGCTAAGGCTAACACTTAGCACAGAACTGAGACAACTAGGCACAGAGTCTAGAACAGGAGCAAGAATCAGGAATATTAAAACGTGACTGTTGCTTACCGCAAACAAGGAAGCCAGGACGAGTGAACAGAAAGGCAGGCTTAAATAGTGTCAGTTATGACAAACAGGTGCGCGTCGGGAACACAAGCGGCAGGTGAAAATAATAAGTAACCATGGTAAGAAACTGAAACAAGGAAGTGCAACCAGGAACTAAAGAAGTCCAAAACTAACAGAACATAACTAAACTAAGCATGATCCGGACCACGGATCATGACATGTGTGTATGTGCAAATGTATGGATGTGCGTATGTATGTATGATTGTACGTATGTATATGTGTGCGAATGTGTGTATGTGTGTTTGCGTATGTATGTATGTGTGTATGTACTGAATGTATGTACAGTATATTGCATACATTTAACTCTACAATAATGTTTTCAGTCGGTGTAAACTGCTGTGGGATTCTAACTATCTCAGGTTGCACCATACTTGCCAACCCTCCCTTATTTTCCGGGAGACTCCCGAAATTCAGCGCCTATCATGAAAACCTCCCGGGACAAATATTCTCCCGAAAATCTCCCGATTTTCAGCCGGAGCTGGAGGCCACGCCCCCTCCAACTCCATGCGGACCTGAGAGGACAGCCTTTTTTCACGTCCGCTTTCCCACGATATAAACAGCGTGCCTGCCCAATCACGTTATTCCATACGAGGCGTCCGGCATACCGCCGATGAGCATGGTGCAGATGGAGAAGATCTTCTCGGCGTCCGTGTTGGCGCACACGTTGCCAAAGCCGACGCTGGTCAGGCTGCTGAGGGTGAAGTAGAGGGCGGCGATGTACGAGCTGCGCACCGACGGGCCGCCGACCGTGTTGTTGACGTAGGGCATCTCCAGGCGTTTGCCCAGCTCATGGAGCCATCCTTGGGGAAGAGACGGGAGGACAACAGGGTGACAAGAACTAAATCATCCAGACCAGAGATAAATTGTATTATTATGTTTATCTTACCTAAAAATAAATATATTTATTAATTAAAAAATAAATAAATAAATACAATTTTACTATATTTTGCTAAAAACATCAAAATTAATTGTATTTTTATTTGGATTTTTTCTGACTCATTACATCCAGCCATAGAATTATACATTAAAATAAACATATTTGAAATAATTAATTTTAAATGATCATAATAATTCATTTGAAATTACCATATTTAATTATTAAGATAATTGCTTGTTTATCAACAACTTTAGCATTTTATTCATTACATTTTGAAGCTCTCAGAAGCCAAGTTATGTTATATTCCCCGCCCCCAACCATGCAGACCAAGCGCCGTAGCGATCCTAGACAATGTAGGACAAGTCTGGCCCCCGGAAGTCTGGCCAGGTTAAGGAAAAGCCTGTATTCACGTTGGTGAACCAGTTCGCCCGTTTGTGCTCCAGCCAGCGACAATTCATGCCGACACAAGCAGTCAAATCAATTTGAGCGCTGCTGCGTCTTGTCGCTTGTTGCCGACGGCCAGCAGTGACCCCAGGCCTCAGGGACGCCCGTCTGGGGCGGTGAGCACCATAGAGGGTCCCACCAAAGTGTGTCTTGCTCATGTTTGTGGATTAGACGATTTCATATCCATTATCTACAGAAAGTATTCACACCGCCTCACTTTTTGCACATTTTATTATGTAACAGCCTTATTCCAAAATGGAATAAATCAATTTTGTCCTCAAAATTCTACACACAATACCCCATAATGACATTGTGATACGTTTTTTTTTTTTTTTGCAAATTGATAAAAAAAAAAAAAAACTCATGCACATAAGTATTCACAGCCTTTGCTCAATACTTTGTTGATGCACCTTTGGCAAAAATTACAACCTCAAGTATTTTTTAATACAATGCCACAAGCTTGGCACACCTATCGTTGGGCAGTTTCTCTCATTCCTCTTTGCATCACCCCTCAAGCTCCATCAGGTTAGATAGGAAGTAGGGGTGTCAAAAAATAAAATTCAAATTAATTGCGATACTTTTGTACAACCAACCAATCAATAAATCAATTAAAGTGACCGGTGCAATGGATGCAGAGTGGATAGGGTTAAAAACGTATTTAATCCGATACTTTATCGATTAAAAAAAATAAAAAATCGATAAAAACATTTATTTTTTATTTTTTATTAAATCTGTCCACTGGCCACTAAAGCTGTTTGTTGAATACAAAACATTATGGCTGTTGGTGAAGAAAAATCCATAAATTATCCACACCGACACAGAGTTCAAAGCGCAGGAAATAAGTAGCGGCTTATAGGCCAAAAAATACGGTAATCACAGAAAATTACTTGCTTCCGAATTGGACATCCGACCCTGCAGTGTGAACGTAGCCTTAGTCTAGGCAGAGAGGTGACCAAGAAACCATTTCACATTGTCATTATGGGGTAATGATTGTAGAATTTTGAGGACAAAAATGAATGTATTGCATTTTGGAATAAGGCGGCGATATAACAAAAATGTGGAAAAAGTGAAGCACTGAATACGTTCCACTATAAATATCCATCCATCCATCCATCTTCTTCCGCTTATCCGAGGTCGGGTCGCGGGGGCAGCAGCCTAAGCAGGGAAGCCCAGACTTCCCTCTCCCCAGCCACTTCGTCCAGCTCTTCCCGGGGGATCCCGAGGCGTTCCCAGGCCAGCCGGGAGACATAGTCTTCCCAATGTGTCCTGGGTCTTCCCCGTGGCCTCCTACCGGTCGGACGTGCCCTAAACACCTCCCTAGGGAGGCGTTCCTGACCAGATGCCCGGACCACCTCATTTGGCTCCTCTCGATGTGGAGGAGCAGCGGCTTTACTTTGAGCTCCTCCCGGATGGCAGAGCTTCTCACCCTATCTCTAAGGGAGAGCCCCGCCACCCGGCGGAGGAAACTCATTTCGGCCGCTTGTACCCGTGATCTTGTCCTTTCGGTCATAACCCAAAGCTCATGACCATAGGTGAGGATGGGAACGTAGATCGACCGGTAAATTGAGAGCTTTGCCTTCCGGCTCAGCTCCTTCTTCACCACAACGGATCGATACAGCGTCCGCATTACTGAAGACGCCGCACCGATCCGCCTGACGATCTCACGATCCACTCTTCCCTCACTCGTGAACAAGACTCCAAGGTACTTGAACTCCTCCACTTGGGGCAGGGTCTCCTCCGCAACCCGGAGATGGCACTCCACCCTTTTCCGGGCGAGAACCATGGACTCAGACTTGGAGGTGCTGATTCTCATCCCAATCGCTTCACACTCGGCTGTGAACCGATCCAGTGAGAGCTGAAGATCCTGGCCAGATGAAGCCATCAGGACCACATCATCTGCAAAAACCAGATCCCCTCAACGCCCTGACTGCGCCTAGAAATTCTGTCCATAAAAGTTATGAACAGAATCGGTGACAAAGGGCAGCATTGGCGGAGTCCAACCCTCACTGGAAACGTGTCCGACTTACTACCGGCAATGCGGACCAAGCTCTGACACTGATCATACAGGGAGCGGACCGCCACAATCAGACAGTCCGATACTCCATACTCTCTGAGCACTCCCCACAGGACTTCCCGAGGGACACTGTCGATTGCCTTCTCCAAGTCCACAAAGCACATGTAGACTGGTTGGGCAAACTCCAAAGCACCCTCAAGGACCCTGCCGAGAGTATAGAGCTGGTCCACAGTTCCACGACCAGGACGAAAACCATACTGTTCCTCCTGAATCCGAGGTTCGACTATCCGGCGTAGCCTCCTCTCCAATACACCTGAATAGACCTTACCGGGAAGGCTGAGGAGTGTGATCCCACGATAGTTGGAACACACCCTCCGGTTCCCCTTCTTAAAGAGAGGAACCACCACCCCGGTCTGCCAATCCAGAGGTACCACCCACGATGTCCACGCGATGCTGCAGAGTCTTGTCAACCAAGACAGCCCCACAGCATCCAGAGCCTTAAGGAACTCCGGGCGGATCTCATCCACCCCCGGGGCCTTGCCACCGAGGAGCTTTTTAACTACCTCAGCAACCTCAGCCCCAGAAATAAGAGAGCCCACCACAGATTCCCCAGGCACTGCTTCCTTATAGGAAGACGTGTTGGTGGGATTGAGGAGGTCTTCGAAGTATTCCCTCCACCGATCCACAACATCCGCAGTCGAGGTCAGCAGAACACCATCCTCACCATACACGGTGTTGATAGTGCACTGCTTCCCCTTCCTGAGGCGGTGGATGGTGGTCCAGAATCGCTTCGAAGCCGCCCGGAAGTCGTTTTCCATGGCTTCCCCGAACTTCTCCCATTTTCCGAGTTTTTGCCTCCGCGACCGCTGAAGCCGCACACCGCTTGGCCTGCCGGTACCTGTCCGCTGCATCAGGAGTCCCATGAGCCAAAGAACCCGATAGGACTCCTTCTTCAGCTTGACAGCATCCCTCACCGCCGGTGTCCACCAACGGGTTTTAGGATTACCGCCACGACAGGCACCAACTACCTTGCGGCCACAGCTCCAATCAACCGCCGCGACAATAGAGGCGCGGAACATGGTCCATTCGGACTCAATGTCCGGCACCTCCCTCGTGACATGTTCAAAGTTCTTCCGGAGGTGGGAATTTAAACTCTCTCTGACAGGAGACTCTGACAGATGTTCCCAGCAAACCCTCACAATGCGTTTGGGCCTCCCAGGTCTGCCCGGCATCCTCCCCCACCATCGCAGCCAACTCACCACCAGGTGGTGATCGGTAGAAAGCTCCGCCTCTCTCTTCACCCGAGTGTACAAAACATGAGGCCGCAAATCCGATGACACAACTACAAAGTCGATCATGGAACTGCGGCCTAGGGTGTCCTGGTGCCAAGTTCACATATGGACACCCTTATGCTTGAACATGGTGTTCGTTATGGACAATCTGTGACGGGCACAAAAGTTCAATAACAAAACACCGCTCGGGTTCAGATCCGGTCGGCCATTCTTCCCAATCACGCCTCTCCAGGTTTCACTGTCGCTGCCAACATGAGCGTTGAAGTCCCCCAGTAGAACGAGGGAATCACCCGGGGCAGCACTCTCAAGTACTCCCTCGAGTGAGTCCAAAAAGGCTGGGTACTCTGAGCTGTGGTTTGGCGCGTAAGTGCAAACCACAGTCAGGACCCGTTCCCCCACCCGAAGGCGGAGGGAAGCTACCCTCTCGTCCACCGGGTTGAACTCCAACATGCAGGCTCTGAGCCGGGGGGCAACAAGAATTGCCACCCCAGCCCGTCGCCTCTCACTGCCGGCAACGCCAGAGTGGAAGAGAGTCCAGCCCCTCTCGAGAGAAATGGTTCCAGAGCCCTTGCTGTGCGTCGAAGTGAGTCCGACTATATCTAGCCAGAACTTCTCCACCTCGCGCACTAGCTCAGGCTCCTTCCCCCCCAGCGAGGTGACGTTCCACGTCCCAAGAGCTAGCTTCTGTAGCCGAGGATCGGACCGCCAAGTGCCCTGCCTTTGGCTGCCGCCCAGCTCACATCGCACCCGACCTCTATGACCCTTGCTATGGGTGGTGAGCCCATTGGAGGGGGGGGACCCACGTTGCCTCTTCAGGCTGTGCCCGGCCGGGCCCCATGGGGACAGGCCCGGCCACCAGGCGCTCGCCATCGTGCCCCATCTCCGGGCCTGGCTCCAGAGGGGGGCCCCGGTGACCCGCGTCCGGGCGAGGGAAATCTGGGTCCTTTGTTTTTATTTTTCATGGAGGTCTTCGAGCTGCTCTTTGTCTGATCCCTCACCTAGGACCACTATAAATATTATTTTTTTATTTTATTTTTGCGTATCATTTACATTTAATGATGTTAAAAACCAAATAAAAGAGGAAGTCGATGAGTGGTTGGGAGGCAGTTGACAGGTTTATGTACACACTCACTGCAGACGGATGATCCAGGAAATCAATGTAGGACTGATGAAATGGTATCTACAGTGGCTCAATGATAATACAAAAAAAAAACCTTGGCCTTTAAATCTGGTACTTTAGCAAACAATCTTTAATTAATGAACCATCCATCAAGGCTACATTCAATCTACTAATAACAGTTTCAATCAATCAATCATTTAATCAATCAATCAAACGATTGGTGGCTGTCTGGTGGCTAGTTGGACACAAAAAGCTGTGTTTCCTCAGTAAAAGCACATATGTTCCATTCTAAAACCTCACAGCATTCCAACAAATGTGCCATGTCATCATTATTGTGTTGTACGAATGACAACTTGTGGATGCACATGTTATTGATGTACGATCTACCGTACAGTGGAGATGCATTTAATAGTTCTGCCTGTCACTACGCATCGCTGACGTTGATAAACAAAACCAAGATCCTTTATTAGTTGTCGATAAATCATAATTTTTGGACCAATCAAGTGCAATTGGATAATGATTTCCAATGGTACCCTGGTTTGCTGTGGCACAGTGGTTAGGAATGACTGAGCTTGCTTGAATTCTCGTCAAAGCATGGCATTTTGTCCGAGCTTATTCCGTGCTTCAATTGAATAAACTTATTTTTCCTCCAGTTATGACTGCAGCAGTTAGTGGTTTGCCGCTACTGCGCCTCAGGGCCTCTGCGGTTTCATCACTCTGTCATCGATATGCCCTCAGCTCAAACACCCAAAATAGGCCAAAGCCAATTTCCCGTGTTCTCAGGTCTTTTCATGTCAGACAATCTCCACCCATTGTCACATTATCTCCCACATCTATTGTTTTTATTGTTCAGCTGTCCCTTTCTTTGCAGAGAAAGAAAGAGGCAAGTACAGTTTTTTTAATTTATTTGTATTTTTTAGCTGCTTTCACGTGACGTACGGCGACTCTGAGTGCCTTGAAAGTTGCCTAAAAAAAGTAAACGGATTATGATTAATATTATAACTAGACCAGTGGTGTCCAAATCACGGCTCGTGGGCCGAGTGCGACCTGCCAGCGTTAAAAATTTGACCCGCGAAACCTCACGAGTTCAATAAGCATCACATCGTGGAGTGCTCTCAAATGGAATTTAAATAGTCTCTGAATGCTACATATTAGCCATCTTGTGCATAATGTGAGAAATTCAGATCAATGACCCTTAATTATATACTTAGATATCATAGCACAGCATCTACTTATATGACACAATCCAAACAACCTTTGTTAGTCATATATACATACATATATATATGTATGTAAGTATGTATGTATGTATGTATATATTAAGGGTGTAACGGTACGTGTATTTGTATTGAACCGTTTCGGTACGGGGGGTTCGGTTCGGAGGTGTACCGAACGAGTTTCCACACGGACATATTAAGTAGCGCACCGCACGTTGTGTAAACAATGCACAACGTGGACGGCATCTAGCAGCGACCGGGCTACAACAACATGTAAAAGCCAGAGCTGGAAGACCCTCCTGCCTCGTTAAGATCTCCCGTTTGGGAACACTTTTGCTTCGCGGTGCGATAAAACAATGGAGGACGAGAGGCGGACAAAGCAAAAGCGGTTTGCCGACATTGTTCAGCAGCGGTAGAGTATGCTTCTGGCAACACGTCAAAAATGCTAACCCATTTTGAAGCGGCACCACCCCCAAGTGAACATCTCTTAAACGAAGAGAAAGACGGAGCCTCTCGTCTGCGAGTCAGACAGGGCTAAAGCAATAACACATGTTTTTATAGCAGCTAATTTAAGACCGTATTGCATTAAAAACTAGATTTTGTACCACTTCTATGGTGGAAGAACAATGAGCCCATATATCCTCTTACTGCCAAGTTAGCCAGGCACTACCTCGCCATACCTGCTACCTCTGTGCCATTGTAACTGCAAGCAGGTCTGCTCTTTCTGCAGAAAATGTGGATAAACTGATTTTTCTGGCAAAAAACATGAAGATTGAGTGAAAGTCACCAGGGTTAAAGGCTGGCCGGGGGAAAAGAAAAATTAATCTGAGGCTGAGTTGACTTGAAACTGTTTAATGTTGCACTTTTGTATGTAGAAGAAAAGTTTTGTCATTTTATTTAATCTGAGCAACAACTTGAGGCAGTTTAATGTTGATTAACGTGGACCCCGACTTAAACAAGTTGAAAAACTTATTGCGGTTACCATTTAGTGGTAAATAAATAACCAAAACATGTATATTTTGTTGTTTTCTTACTGTACCGAAAATGAACCGAACTGTGACCTCTAAACCGAGGTACGTACCTAACCGAAATTTTTGTGTACTGTTACACCCTTAGTATATATGTATGTGTATATATATGTATGTCTGTGTATATATATGTACGTATGTATATATATATATATATGTATATATGTATATGTATATATATATATATATATATGTATGTATGTATATATATATATGTATGTATATATATATATATATGTATGTATATATATATATATATGTATGTATATATATATATATATGTATGTATATATATATATATATGTATGTATATATATATATATATATATATATATATATATATATATATATGTATGTATGTCTATATGTATGTATGTTTATATATATGTATGTATGTCTATATGTATGTATGTTTATATATATGTATGTATATATGTATGTATGTATGTACATATATATATATATATATATATATATATATATATATATATATATATATATATATATATGTATATGTATGTATTTATGTATATATATATATATATATATATACACACATATATATATATATATATATATATATATATATATATATATATATATATATATATATATATATATATATATATATATATATATATATATATATATATATATATATATATATATATATATATGTCTTACTTGCTGAGGCGGTCCATCGTAGTCGAAGATGACGTAGCTTCCATTTTGTTGCTCTGGTCGGTGGCTATCGTTGCTGGCGACGATGCCACTCCATATGACTATGAAGTCCGATCCTGGAACCACACATCCTGCCACAGTGGGGACATGTCAGGCCTGGATCAGGGGGCTGGGATGGTTCTGGAACTGCAGGGTGGTGTCTTCGCCTCCGCTGATCCTTCCGGTGTTGGTTCCGACACTCCTCCAGATACATGACCCCGTCATGGCACAGCAAACGCCACAGCGATCGATTGGCTGCAGCTGTCTCAAGTTCGTGGGGTTTGATGTTGCACCTCTTCAATATCCCTTTCAGTTGGTCTTTGTACCGCAGCTTTTGTCCTCCGGGCTTTCTGCTGGCTGAAAGGAGCTGACCATAAAGCATCTGACGAGGCAATCGGTGTCCTGGCATCCGGATGGTGTGACCAACCCACCGGAGTTGTCGCTGTGCCAGGGTGGCCTCTATGCTTATGGACTCAGTGCGCTGTAAGATGTCCGTATGAGGAACTCGGTCCTGCCATGTGATGTTAAGAATGCGTTGGAGACATCTGATGTTAAATGCATCAAGGCAGCGGATGTGTCTGCGGTATATTTTCCAGGCTTCTGACCCATACAGCATAGTTGAGACACACACCGCCCTGTAGACTGACACTTTCGTTGAGGTTCGAAGGTGGTTGTTTTCAAACACCCGGGAGCGCAGTCTTCCAAAGGCAGAGGAGGCTGAGTTGATATGAGCCTGGATGTCATCATTGATCTGGCATGTTGGGGTCAGAGTACTGCCGAGGTAGCAAAACTGCTCAACGAGCTTGAGGGGTGTGCCGCTGATGGTAAAGACAGGGGGTGTAGGGGATGGGGACTTCTCCTGGATGAGAACCTCTGTTTTCTGGATGTTGATCACCAGACCTAGTGAGCGGTAGACTGATGACATGGTGTCTAGTGCATGCTGCATGGCATCAGGAGTGTGGGCGAGGAGTGCGCAGTCGTCTGCATATTACAGCTCCTGGATGTTGGTGCCTGCCATCTTCGTCTTTGCCTGTAGGCGCCGGATGTTGAATAGGCTCCCATCCAGGCGAAACTTGATGGAGACACCACTATCCTTCGTGATGGACTGGCGGAATAGGAGTGTGGCTGCTGCCAGGAAAAGATTGAAGATCGCTGGGGCCAGTACACACCCCTGCTTCACCCCTACTTTCACGGGGAAAGAGGGGGACTGTTCACTGCCTACAAGTACACAGGCCTGCATACCATTGTGAAACTGTTTTAGGATGCTGAGAAACTTGGGGGGGGACACCAAACTTCCTGAGGATGCTCCAGAGCAAATCACGGTCAACTGTGTCAAAGGCCTTGGTGAGGTCAATAAAGGTAATGTAGAGGTCCTTGTTTTGTTCCCTGCATTTCTCCTGGATTTGACGGGCAGCGAAGATCATGTCTAGTGTACTTTGGTTCTTTCTGAAGCCACACTGTGTCCCTGGGAGGATGCCCTCTGTTAGAAATGAAAGGCGAGAAAGCATAATTTTCACAAGTACCTTGCCGGCCACTGACAGAAGGGAGATGCCACGACTATTTCCACAAGATGATTTATCTCCTTTCTTCTTGTAGATAGTGACGATGTTGCTGTCTTTCCATTCTTGAGGCAGGGCCTCCCTGTGCCAGATGGCTAGTATGAAGTGAAACAGCTTCTGCGTCAGTAGATAGCCTCCCTTCTTTAGTATCTCAGCCGGAATTCCGTCAGGGCCAGGGCTTTTGTTGTTTTTGAGGCTCCTGATTGCAGTAAGGACCTCACTGAACATGGGAGGATCATCAAGGAAGGGAGAAGGCGGGAGATCTGGGAGTGCATTGAGCACTAATGGATCAGAGGGGTTTATTTTATTGAGCAGTGAGTCGAAGTGCTCAGCCCAACGCTCAAGAATTTGTTGTTTATCCTTGAATAACACGTGTCCGTCTGCGGATCTTACTGGAGCGATGCTTCGCTTTTGTGGGCCATAGATGGATTTTGCAGCAGCGTAGAATGTGTAGGTATTATTAGCATCTGCATATCCCTGGATCTCCTGGGCTTTTTTGAGCCACCACTCATTTTCCATGAGCCGCAGTTGTTTCTGTGTCTCAGCTCTGGTTGTTTTATAATGGTGGAGGAGTGATGGAGAGTGAGGGTTGGCGAGCAGGGCAGCATGGGCTTTGCGCTTGGCGTCCAGCAGCTCCTGTATTTCTACCGAGCTGTTGTCGAACCAGTCTTGATGGTGCTTCTGAGTAAAGCCGATGGTTTCAGAGGCAGCTTGATGTAATGTTGACCTTAGTTTTGCCCACTCACTGTCCATGTCACAGGTGGTGCCGTAATCCTCCAAAGTGGAAAGCCCCGTAGCCAGCTTGCTGCGGTAGTGAGATGTACACTCTGGAGAATCCAGGGCCATGCAGTTCAGTCGCTTTCTTGGCTGCTATTTCTTGTGCGGGGGTTTTGTGCGGGGGTCGGATTTTCATCCTCAGCTTGGATTTGATCAGCTGGTGGTCACTGCTACACTACATTGAGCAAGGCAATTATGCAGTCCCGCGCGCTGCTCTTCGACTGTCAGATCACGTGATGGTGCACTTAATCCCTTCATACAGACAGAGACTGAAACTGGCTAAACCTGTATGAGGACCATTAAGTGTTCCCCTCCGAGTCTGTGGACGAGTTGCGTGCTTGTTGGGAGACGATAGACTGGGAGGCAATTGGAGCGGCCACGGACAATCTGGACGAGTATACGGACACTGTGACCTCATACATACAGTTCAATGAGGCGCGCATCATTCCAACGCGCACCAGGGTTTGTTATAACAACGACAAGCCCTGGTTCACACCCAAGCTCCGACAGCTGCGCAAGAAGAAGGAGGCTGCGTGGAGAAGCGGGGACCGGAGTACATACAGAGAAGCGAAGTACCACTTCAATAGGGAAGTGGAGAAAGCTACATCTGTGTACTCCAACCGTCTACAGGAACAGTTCCGCTCCAATGATTCTGCGGCCGTTTGGAGAGGTCTAAGGGCCCTTACGAACTATAAGCCCAAAACCCCCCAGGCCCTGAATGACCGGACTCTCGCTCAGGGCCTCAACACACATTACTGTTGTCATGAACGGCCTTCAGCTCATCAAAGCCCTGCTCCCCCCACCATCACCCTCCCCACCAATGCCAGCACTCTATTAAAGGAGTTAAAGGACTCAAAGGACTCCAAGGACATCACAGGACTCCAAGAACATCATAGGACTGTAGAGGCCCTCTCCATCCGAGAAGAGGATGTAGGCCGGCAGTTCTTGAAGCTGAATACGCGGAAGGCCCCCGGGCCCACTGCAGTTCGCCTATAGAGCCAACAGGTCTGTGGATGATTAAGATTAAAGATTAAAGTACCAATGATTGTCACACACACACTAGATGTGGTGAAATTTGTCCTCTGCATTTGACCCATCCCCTTGGGGAGCAGTGGGCAGCAGCGGCGCCGCGCCCGGGAATCATTTTGGTGATTTAACCCCCAACTCCAACCCTTGATGCTGAGTGCCAAGCAGTGCAGTGAACCTGGCCCTCCACTTCATCCTGGAGCATCTGGACTCCCCAGGAACCTACGCTAGGATCCTGTTTGTGGACTTCAGCTCTGCCTTCAACACCATCCTCCCTGGACTGCTACGAGACAAGCTCTACCAGCTCAGCGTGCCCGACTCCCTCTGCAGTTGGATCAATGACTTCCTGACAGACCGAAGACAGCACGTGCGGCTGGGGAAGATTGTCTCAGACAGTCGAACCACGAACACTGGTACTCCTTAGGGCTGTGTACTCTCCCCCTGGCTCTTCTCCCTGTATACAAACTGCTGCACCTCCAGTCACCAATCCGTAAAACTGCTCAAGTTTGCGGATGACACCGCCCTCATCGGGCTCATCTCGGATGGCGATGAGTCAGCCTACAGGAGAGAGGTGGACCGGCTGACGTCCTGGTGCAGCCTCAACAACCTGGAGCTGAACGCCCAGAAAACAGTGGAGATGATCATGGACTTCAGGAAAGTCACAGCCCCACCATCCCCCCTCACCCTGATTGACTCTTCCACCCCCGTCCCCATTGTGGACTCCTTCCGTTTCTTGGGCACCACCATCACCCAAGACCTCAAGTAGGAGCCGACCATCAGCTCCCTCATCAAGAAGGCGCAGCAGAGGATGTACTTCCTGCGGCAGCTGAGGAAACTTAAGGTGCCGACCGAGATGCTGGTGAAGTTTTACTCAGCCATCATAGAGTCCATCATGACCTCCTCCATCACAGTGTGGTTCCCCGGCGCCACAGTCCAGGATAAGCATAGACCACAGCGCATCGTACGTGCTGCTGAGAAGGTGATTGGCTGCAACTCCCATCCCTCCAGGACTTGTTCTCCTCCAGGACCAGGAGGCGTGTGGGTCGGATCAAGGCTGACTCTTCTCACCATTTTCGAACGTATATGATATTATCTTATCTTGGTTACCATGGAAACGTGACTGCGACATGCATGCATATTTGAGGATGATAATGTT
The DNA here is from genome assembly GCF_033978785.1 of Entelurus aequoreus. Lineage (NCBI taxonomy): Eukaryota > Metazoa > Chordata > Actinopteri > Syngnathiformes > Syngnathidae > Entelurus > Entelurus aequoreus. The sequence goes on from NC_084731.1 coordinate 53,226,520, forward strand.
GTTATTGCGAGTCAAGTAAAGTTTGGTAAATCATTTAATACTTTTATTTTTTCATCGTGTACACAGTTTCGTAATATTTAGTTTTTGTTTGGGCGGTATAGCTCGGTTGGTAGAGCGGCCGTGCCAGCAACTTGAGGGTTGCAGGTTCGATCCCCGCTTCCGCCATCCTAGTCACTGCCGTTGTGTCCTTGGGCAAGACACTTTACCCACCTGCTCCCAGTGCCACCCACACTGGTTTGAATGTAACTTAGATATTGGGTTTCACTATGTAAAGCGCTTTGAGTCACTTGAGAAAAAGCGCTATATAAATGTAATTCACTTCACTTTACTTTGTATACAGTATACATTTTTAAATATGTAATATTGATTGGAAACACTAAAAATGGGCTAAAGCAAAGCCAATATCTACAGTAAGAACTAGGGAATTTATGCTCCCGATTCCGATACCAATCGTTCATGAGTGAGATTGATACGAATACCGATCAAATGTACTACTGACTGTAAATATTTCTATTCATATATGGTGAGTACTATTGACAGTTTAAAAATGTCAGCACAATATTTAAACTACAGTACATAAATAGCTCCGAGACGGAATCGGATTTTGTGATCGGCATTAAAAAGGAATTAATTGGCAATGGCGTTCACATACTTTTTTAATGAAAATCCGCCAATACTGGATCCTTGGCCGATCAATGTGCACATCCCTAGTATGTAGTAATACACCCTTGAGAATAAAATATGTATCCAATGATGTAAATTGGTTGAATAGCTACAGTTGCACGTACTGTATATAAACTTTTAATATTGCAAATTAATTCAATTGAGTGTTGTTGGATTTTTTTCAGTTTTCTTTTTTGATCACTTTTTTTTAATTAACAAATATAATTTCTGCAATTTAAAATGACAAAATGTATGCATGTTGGCTATGTATGAAAGTCTTCTGATCATGCAAATTTGGAATGTTATGCCTTGGTGGAGGTCTTCTTTGACCACCCGAGTGCCCCCAGCTGTTATTAAACTGAATTTAAAATATTTTAAAAAATAACATTTTACTAAAAACATCTCTGTAGTTCCCATTTTAATCTTTGTTGCTGTGTAACATGCTTTTTGTTAGTAGTATATTTTTTTAAACCACATTTTAATTGTCTTGCTTATTTCTTCTTCCATTTGTAGCCCTTTGGGATTCTAGAACTATAAAGTGCATTATAAGTAAAATGCATTATTATTTTTAATAATACTATTATTTGACGAATTCCATTCCATTCTAGTGTTGACTTCTCTTAGCTGTGATGTGATGTCGTCTGTCAGAAATGTCTTGATTGTTAATTCTCCGCCATATTCGGTCTGTTTTTGTCTTCTGGATGCCAAACACGCTTTGGGCTCATCGTTTTTATTTTTTGTTATTTAGAGAACCACTACCTTAATCCTTTGGAAGAAAGGCTGATGGGAGTGGGGCAACAAGAAGCCAAACACACACAAAAAACACAACTAAAAGCTGTTTGACATATGAACTAAAATGAAACAATTAACCCGTTAATGTCATGATGTGTTGCTACGGGTGACCACCTCAACCTGACATCGTCACGTTTGTTCAATAAATTAAAGTACTGTAGCTTTAATAATTAGAGCTGTCACAGCTGTCATCTTGCATTTTGCTTTGGCAAATAAATATGCAGATTCACGTCTGTAGTTTAAGTGCATTCAACCTTGTCACGCGGCAACATGCATGCGACCTTAAGGACCATGTGTCAAGTATAAACCTCACTCTGGGGTTTTGATGCGGGTTGACTGAGGAGGAAGCAGGTTTTCTATTAGCTGCAGACACTCGGTTGGTCAATGGAAGAGTACTACGTTGCTGGAGATGTTCCGATATTCTACATCAGCAGTATTCAATTATAGTTCAAATAGGTACAGATCCAGAACATTTCTTCATGCCAAGGTCCGGAGCCTCGGGTGAGAAAAACAGCATTAATAGCTGTGACACCACCCAGAGTAGGTTTCAAAGATGGCTGCTCTGGATATAAACAATGATATGCGCTTTCGGAATATTCGTTATTAGTACTTCTGATTCGTTTTTGTTGCACTAAATCAGCCTATATGAAGTATTGTTGAATATTTATATATGGCAACGTTACTTTACCGTGAAATACATCTATTTCATGTGCTATATACAGTATGTTCTACATCGCTCGTAATAGCGTCTGTTTCCCCTTCATCCACCGTTTTTGTAGATTGCCGAAAGAGTGCGTTTTTTCCCATAAGTTGTTTTTTTATGTTCAGACAGGCAAGCACAAAAATAGTTTTCTTGAATGTAGCCATCTTGATTTCCGACCTTGTAAGAAGAACACTCCCAACTTGGCTGTGACGTCTGAGGTAAATGGAACGCAGCACGAGCAGTAGCCCTTGCGTTTCTAAATGTCGACTTTTTCCCGCGAAGCCATCATTCTTGTATGTGACCGATTTGAAAGAAAGCAGTTTGGGCTTAGAGTGGGGGTAGGCAACCTGCGGCTCTAGGCCTAGTGGCTCCCTGGAGCTTTTTCAAAAATGAAAACGGAAAAAAGATGGGGGGGAATATATATATATATTTTTAATATGTTTTCTGTAGGAGGACAAACATGACACAAACCTTCCTAATTGTTAGAAAGCCCACTGTTTATGTTAAACATGCTCCACTGATGAGAATATTGTTTTGTCCTACTAATTTTGACGGTCCTTGAACTCACCGTAGTTTGTTTACATGTATAACTTTCTCCAATGCTGCCACAGAAAGACATGTTTTATGCCACACCTTCTTTGTCTCATTTTGTCCACAAAACGTTTTATACTGTGCGTGAATGCACAAACGTAAGCTTTGTCAGTGCATGACTGCAAGCTAATTGATGCTAACATGCTATTTAGGCTAGCATAATTACACCTCGTTTGTAGGTATATTTGTGCTCATTTAATTACCTTTACTTATGTCCTCTGCGTATTTAATGTACTGTATATTTGCATGTTTCATGACACATTATCTGTATGTCATATTGGCTGCATTTCTGATAGTTGTTTGTGCGCCACAGCAAACGCTAGCCAGCGTGCAAAGATTGTAATAAATCCATTAGAAGACATTCTAAGCCAGTAATTTCCAAGAGTTATCTCACCCTCTGAGAAGCTTCTGTTTTACTAATGTTTTTCAATGTTGTAAAAATTTCATCATTTCTGTCAACGAAGATTAGCGTCAGCCTGCGACACGGTCATTTTTATAGTAGGCTAATATAGCTAATATAGACACTTACATCATGTTTTGCCTGCATCATGAGACTTGTATAAGGCTTTTAATTTTTTTGCGGCTCCAGACAAATTAGTTTTTTGTATTGTTGGTCCAATATGGCTATTTAATAATAATAATAATACCTGGGATTTATATAGCGCTTTTCTAAGTACCCAAAGTCGCTTTACATGTTAAAAACCCATCATTCATTCACACCTGGTGGTGGTAAGCTACTTTTGTAGCCACAGCTGCCCTGGGGTAGACTGACATTTTGGGTTGAAAAAGTCCACACCGGGATTTTGCTATTCTCCGAAGAAACAGAAATGGAATTGATCCTGTCGAGTTGTGTTTTGGTCGGCAACTATACCGAGGGAACACGCAGTGGGTGTGACCATGAAGACGAGTAAAAGTGAAGCGACAGGATGAACCTCCATGGATGACAAAGCTCAACAGCAATGATTCCAATAGACCTGAATAGAGAGATTTATGAGAGCGTGTCTGTAGGCCTTCTTTCCGAATAAATGGGCCAAGTGTTGTATGAAGCAGTAGCAGACTTCCTGTGCCAGCTGACAAACAACAGCGCTCTGAAACACTCACAGCTCGAGCGAATACGATTAACTCTGCCTTTGTGTGTGTGTGTGTGTGTGTGTGTGTGTGTGTGTGTGTGTGTGTGTGTGTGTGTGTGTGTGTGTGTGTGTGTGTGTGAGAGTGTGTGTTGGCCATTGCGCAAGTATTTACATTAGGGAAATGTGCTCTCTGGTTATCACCAGTCTGTTGTTTTGAAGGTTGAACCATTGAACCAGCATACACACTTGGCACCCTGTGATAGTTTGTGACCAACTTGGAATCCCGTCCTAGTCACTATGCGGCTTGTGATTGGACAACCGGCCCGGACTGTCGTATGAGGATTACCGCGCGATTGCGTTTTGTAATTTGTGCACCACTGGAGAGCAATTGTGCCGGAGTGGTGTAAAGCAAACCAAACGTGTGCGCCAAGTACGGTCAATAAACATTAGCAGTCTCTGAGCGGCTCGTGTAGTTCCCAAGGCAACTAGACCCGCCTGAACCAGCCCAGCTGAGGGACTAATGTGGACTCAAGGTAACATTAGCATTCGTAGCATTGACGTGTGTGTTACTGTGGTCCAAGTAATGATTAGAAAAATGTACGCTGTTAGGTTTATCAATAATTCAACCATTAACTTCCACACCGGGGACAATAAGACGGTTCTCAAAGTTTTTTCACCAAGTACCACCTCAGAAAAAACCTGGCACTCCAAGTACCACCTCGATGACCAACAATAAAATACAGTAGGCCCAACTATTCATTAAAAACAAGACAGAGGTTTTATTAGTATATTTAGTATTTTAACCACACAGTTTGAACAGTAACACTGTTTGAATTTAGGAAAATAAAACACTGTGCTTTAATCAAGTGATTCATTGGCGTTCTATGAGATGGAGCCCGCATACCACTAGTGGTACACGGACTACAGTTTGAGAATCACTGTCTTATTGCGTACAATAGTTTAGAACCGTAATACATCACGCAGAGGTAATCTTTGATGTTTCAGTATTTTTTAAAGAATATTATTGAAAAGCTACATATTTTAAGTAATTGTCTCAAATATAGTCATGTGTTGGCGGAACGTCTGTTGAGTTACTTATGAGTTAAATCTGGTCCATAACCCTGCAAAGACATTTATTTTTTATTTTTTTATTTTTTCAATCAATCATTCTCTTCACCTCCTCTCTGAGCTGCCACCTTATCGTGGTAGAGGAGTTTGCGTGTCCCAATGATCCTGGGAGCTATGTTGTCCGGGGGATTCCATGCCCACTGGTAGGGTCTCATAAGACAAACTGGTCCTAGGTGAGGGATCAGACAAAGACCAGCTCGAAGACTTCTATAGAAATGCAAAAACCGAGACTCCGATTTCCCTCGCCCGGATGCGGGTCACCGGGGTCCCCCTCTGGAGTCAGGCCCGGAGTTGGGACACGATGGCGAGCGCCTGGTGGCCGGACCTGTACACATGGGGCCCGGCCGGGCACAGCCCAAAGAGGCAACGTGGGTCCCCCCTCCAATAGGCTCACCACTCATGGGAGGGGCCATAGAGGTAGGGTGCGTTGTGAGCTGGGCGGCAGCCGAAGGCAGGGCACTTGGTCGGTCCGATCCTCGGCTACATAAGCTAGCTCTTGGGACGTGGAATGTCACCTTACTGGGGGGAAAGGAGCCTGAGCTAGTGCGCGAGGTGGAGAAGTTCCGGCTGGATATAGTCAGACTCACTTCGACGCACAGCAAGGGCTCTGGAACTAGTTCTCTCGAGAGGGGCTGGACTCTCTTCCACACTGGCGTTGCGCGCAGTGAGAGGCGACAGGCTGGGGTAGCAATTCTTGTTGCCCCCCGGCTCAAAGCCTGCACGTTGGAGTTCAACCCAGTGAACGCCTTCGGGTGGGGGGACGGGTCCTGACTGTTGTTTGTGCTTACACACCAAACGGCAGCTCAGAGTACCCACCCTTTTTGGATACACTCGAGGGAGTACTGGAAAGTGCTCCCCCGGGTGATTCCCTTGTCCTACTGGGAGACTTCAACGCTCATGTTGGCAACGACAGTGAAACCTGGAGAGGTGTGATTGGGAATAATGGCCGACCGGATCTGAACCCGAGTGGTGTTTTGTTTTTGGACTTTTGTGCTCGTCACAGATTGTCCATAACAAACACCATGTTCAAACATAAGGGTGTCCATATGTGCCTTGGCACCAGGACACCCAGGCCGCAGTTCCATGATCGACTTTGTAGTTGTGTCATTATATTTGCGGCCTCATGTTTTGGACACTCGGGTGAAGAGAGGGGCGGAGCTTTCTACCGATCACCACCTGGTGGTGAGTTGGCTGCGATGGTAGGGGAGGATGCCGGACAGACCTGGCAGGCCCAAACGCATTGTGAGGGTCTGCTGGGAACGTCTAGTAGAGTCTCCTGTCAGAGAGAGTTTCAATTCCCACCTCCAGAAGAACTTTGAACATGTCACGAGGGAGGTGCCGGACATTGAGTCCGAGTGGACCATGTTCCGCACCTCTATTGTCGAGGCGGCTGATTGGAGCTGTGGCCGCAAGGTAGTTGGTGCCTGTCGTGGCGGTAATCCTAGAACCTGTTGGTGGAAAACCGGCGGTGAGGGATGCCGTCAAGCTGAAGAAAGAGTCCTATCGGGTTCTTTTGGCTCATAGGACTCCGGAGGCAGCGGACAGGTACCGACAGGCCAAGCGGTGTACAGCTTCAGCGGTCGCAGAGGCAAACACTCAGACATGGGAGGAGTTCGGGGAAGCCATGGAAAACGACTTCCGGACGGCTTCGAAGCGATTCTGGACCACCATCCGCCGCCTCAGGAAGGGGAAGCAGTGCACTGTCAACACCGTGTATGGTGAGGATGGTGTTCTGCTGACCTCGACTGCAGATGTTGTAGATCGGTGGAGGGAATACTTCGAAGAGCTCCTCAATCCCACCAACACATGTTCCTGTGAGGAAGCAGCGCCTGGGAAATCTGTGGTGGGCTCTCCAATTTCTGGGGCTGAGGTTGCTGAGGTAGTTAAAAAGCTTCTCAGTGGCAAGGCCCCAGGGGTGGATGAGATCGGCCTGGAATTCCTTAAGGCTCTGGATGCAGTGGGGCTGTCTTGGTTGACAAGACTCTGCAACATCGCGTGGACATCGGGGGCGGTACCTCTGGATTGGCAGACCGGGGTGGTGGTTCCTCTCTTTAAGAAGGGGAACCGGAGGGTGTGTTCCAACTATCGTGGGATCACACTCCTTAGCCTTCCCGGTAAGGTCTATTCGGGTGTACTGGAGAGGAGGCTATGCCGGATAGTCGAACCTCGGATTCAGCAGGAACAGTGTGGTTTTCGTCCTGGTCGTGTAACTGTGGACCAGCTCGATACTCTCGGCAGGGTCCTTGAGGGTGCATGGGAGTTTGCCCAACCAGTCTACATGTGCTTTGTGGACTTGGAGAAGGCGTTCGACCGTGTCCCTCGGGAAGTCTTGTGGAGAGTGCTCTGAGAGTATGGGGTATCGGACTATCTGATTGTGGCAGTCCGCTCCCTGTACGATCAGTGTCAGAGCTTGGTCCGCATTGCCGGCAGTAAGTCGGACACGTTTCCACTGAGGGTTGGACTCCGCCAAGGCTGCCCTTTGTCACCGATTCTGTTCATAACTTTTATGGACAGAATTTCTGGGCACAGTCAAGGTGTTGAGGGGATCCGGTTTGGTGGCTGCAGGATTAGGTCTCTGCTTTTTGCAGATGATGTGGTCCTGATGGCTTCATCCGGCCAGGATCTTCAGCTCTCACTGGATCGGTTCGCAGCCGAGTGTGAAGCGACTGGGATGAGAATTAGCACCTCCTAGTCCGAGTCCATGGTTCTCGCCCGGAAAAGTGTGGAGTGCCATCTCCGGGTTGGGGAGGAGACCCTGCCCCAAGTGGAGGGGTTCAAGTACCTCGGAGTCTTGTTCACGAGTGGGGAAAGAGTGGGTTGTGAGATCGACAGGCGGATTGGTGCGGCGTCTTCAGTAATGCGGACGCTGTATCGATCCGTTGTGGTGAAGAAGGAGCCGAGCCGGAAGGCAAAGCTCTCAATTTACCGGTCGATCTACATTCCCATCCTCACCTATGGTCATGAGCTTTGGGTTATGACTGAAAGGTCAAGATCACGGGTACAAGCGGCCGAAATGAGTTTCCTCTGCCGGGTGGCGGGGCTCTCCCTTAGAGATAGTATGAGATGCTCTGCCATCCGGGGGTAGCTCAAAGTAAAGCCGCTGCTCCTGAGCTGGACGAAGTGGCTTGGGAGAGGAGAGTCTGGGCTTCCCTGCTTAGCTGCTGCTCCCGCGACCCGACCTCGGATAAGCGGAAGAAGACGGATGGAGGATGGCATTCTCTTTACACATGTCAGTGCTTTCCAGTCCCCTTAAAAAAAACGATTTTCGAATGAATCATGATTTTTGTTTGTAATGATTATTAATCAATGAAAAAAAATCTAAAATCAATTTAAAATTTTTTTTTTTTCAATCCGTATATTTAATCTCTCCTGTCCAGCCAGTCAGACAAATCATATTGTTGATGTAGATATATCTGCTGTACAGATTTACTTTAGAAAAGAGAAGTTACTTACATACATACTTCTCTTGTTGCCTTATTTGTATTTGACTTTATTAAATGTTTGGGTAAAATTTTATTGAACAAAACGGTGTTTTATTTTAAGTAACATAGAAATGTATTAGAGCTGTTTATTTCATGGAGGAATGTACACACCCCGTTTCCATATGAGTTAGGAAATTATGTTAGATGTAAATATAAACGGAATTCAAAGATTTGCAAATCATTTTCAACCCATATTCAGTTGAATATGCTACAAAGACAACATATTTGATGTTCAAACTCATACAAAAAAATTGTTTTTGTAAATAATCATTAACTTTAGAATTTGATGCCAGCAACACGTGACAAAGAAGTTGGGAAAGGTGGCAATAAATACTGATAAAGTTGAGGAATGCTCATCAAACACTTATTTGGAACATCCCACAGGTGAACAGGCAAATTGGGAACAGGTGGGTGCATTGATTGGGTATAAAAGTAGATTCCATGAAATGCTCAGTCATTCACAAACAAGGATGGGGCGAGGGTCACCACTTTGTCAACAAATGCGTGAGCAAATTGTTGAACAGTTAAAGAAAATCCTTTCTTAACCAGCTATTGCAAGGAATTTAGGGATTTCACCATCTACGGTCCGTAATATCATCAAAGGGTTCAGAGAATCTGGAGAAATCACTGCACGTATGCAGCTAAGCCCGTGACCTTCGATCCCTCAGGCTGTACTGCATCAACAAGTGACATCAGTGTGCAAAGGATATCACCACATGGGCTCAGGAACACTTCAGAAACCCACTGTCAGTAACTACAGTTGGTCGCTACATCTGTAAGTGCAAGTTAAAACTCTCCTATGCAAGGCGAAAACCGTTTATCAACAACACCCAGAAACACCGTCGGCTTCGCTGGGCCTGAGCTCATCTAAGATGGACTGATACAAAGTGGAAAAGTGTTCTGTGGTCTGACGAGTCCACATTTCAAATAGTTTTTGGAAACTGTGGACGTTGTGTCCTCCGGACCAAAGAGGAAAAGAACCATCCGGATTGTTATAGGCGCAAAGTTGAAAAGTCAGCATCTGTGATGGGATTGGGGTGTATTAGTGCCCAAGACATGGGTAACTTACACATCTGTGAAGGCGCCATTAATGCTGAAAGGTACATACAGGTTTTGGAGCAACATATGTAGCCATTCAAGCAACGTTACCATGGACGTTAATGCTTATTTCAGCAAGACAATGCCAAGCCACGTGTTACATCAACGTGGCTTCATAGTAAAAGAGTGCGGGTACTAGACTGGCCTGCCTGTAGTCCAGACCTGTCTCCCATTGAAAATGTGTGGCGCATTATGAAGCCTAAAATACCACAACGGAGACCCCCGGACTGTTGAACAACTTAAGCTGTACATCAAGCAACAATGGGAAATAATTCCACCTGAGAAGCTTAAAAAATGTGTCTCCTCAGTTCCCAAACGTTTACTGAGTGTTGTTAAAAGGAAAGGCCATGTAACACAGTGGTGAACATGCCCTTTCCCAACTACTTTGGCACGTGTTGCAGCCATGAAATTCTAAGTTAATTATTTGCCAAAAAAAAAATAAAGTTTATGAGTTTGAACATCAAATATCTTGTCTTTGTAGTGCATTCAATTGAATATGGGTTGAAAATGATTTGCAAATCATTGTATTCCGTTTATATTTACATCCAACACAATTTCCCAACTCATATGGAAACGGGGTTTGTAGTTATTTATAGAACTGACACCCAATGTTATTAAAAAAGTATTGATTTTGAATCGAGAATCGATTCTAAATCGAATCGTGTGGTTCCCAAAGACCCACAGCCCTGGTATGTACTGCACCACATTTTATAGGGATTTGGCTGGGAAAAACCCGAAAGTTGCAGCGGGTGCTTTGTAAAGTGAGTTAAGCTGAAGCTGAGTGAGAAATTTCAAGTCAATCCGACTCATGGGGGCAAACTTTTGGAGTTGTATCATTTTTGTCTAAAAAATAATATCACAGGAAACACATTGAGGTGCTTGTTTTCCAACTATATATTTGTTTGGCTTTTTTAAGTTATTTTGACTCACTTCTTGCAAATGTGTCATGGCCAATTATGAAAACACATGCTGCTTTGTGCTCATGCTTTACTTCTATAAAACATGAATATCTAATAAGAAATACTAACATTTGTTGCAGTTTATAACAAAGATAGTGTGAGTGTGACTCTTAATGATCTACATTTCAAATTTACAGTCATGTATTTGTTTGTGTAGCCCTTTCACTCCAGAACCATTTTGTTGTTGTTTTTATTGCCACAAAAGAGAGCGGCCTGCAAGAGCTGTTGTGACCTAGCAGTTATGTATGGAAGTATTATCGTGACCTAGCAGTTGTGTATGGAAGTATTATTGTGACCTAGCAGTTATGTATGGAAGTATTATTGTGACCTAGCAGTTGTGTATGGAAGTATTATTGTGACCTAGAAGTTATGTATGGAAGTATTATTTTGACTTAACAGTTGTGAATGGAAGTATTATTGTGACCTAGCAGTTGTGTACGGAAGTATTTTTGTGACCTAGCAGTTATGTATGGAAGTATTGTTGTCGCAAAATTATTTGCAAAAGCGTATCTCAATCTGTGTGTCTGTAATCCGATTCATGCGTCCGTCTACTAACTTGTGTGTGTGTGTGATCAGATCCGTGTGTGCGAGTTTTAATTTGTGCCCGTATTTCGGTGTGTGATCGGGTGGGAAAAAATGTGTCTGTCTGTATTTCGACCTGTGTGTGTAAAAGATGTGTGTGTATGTGTGTGTGTGTGTATTCAGATTTGTGTAATGCAGGGACCCTTTTTACACATGACTTTTGCGACACTTCTGTCATGTAAGATTTGTGTAATTTTACACGGCAGACGTGAAAGACTATTCCTTTTATAAGTACCTTTAATTTAAGGGTTTTTAACCCCTTTGACCTCCGGACACTACTTTTCCACTACAGATGGGCCCACTCAAATATTAACACTGAATTAGTAATCTTACTTTAAATTTTAACCGTATTCAATAATTATATCTAACTTACTTATAATTTAAGAGGATTAACCTTGTCAAGTGATATGAAAGCATGTGTCAATCACAAAGATAATTATCAAGGCTTAGGTCAGGCTGATTAAGAAAATAAATACGAAGGGACACGTAAAAACTGATGAAAAATGTATTTAAATTGAATTACCCAGTGCTAAAATAAATAAGTAAATTATTAATAAATAATAATATATATGTTTCTTAGATAAAGTGTCAATAAAATGTGAGTGCAAATGAAAATACAGCTTCACCACTTTAGTCATAATTTTTGCGCATAAGAAACTTCATTATTACGCGACCCGACCTCGGATAAGCGGAAGAAGATGGATGGATGGATGGATGGAGAAACTTCATTATGACTTGAGCTACAGACTTCTTCTGTTTGTTTGATATTGTCATTACTGCCACAAGTGGTAGACAAGTGTATTACAACTGAGTGCCGCTGCGGTCCGTATGTTGAGAAACAGGCATTCTTAAAGTAACTTTGAAATATTTGCGTGTACGTGCTGCCTCCAGCAGACGGTGGAAAAGGAGTCCTCAGAAATATGGCCACCTCACGCCCCCGCACCCTCCCGACATCAGTGACTTTCATGACTGTCAAGGTTTGATGAGGCACATGTGGGTGTTTGTTTGTTTGCCTCCTAATTAACGCTATTGAGTTTGATAATTGGCCTAATCAGGGCATTCCCTTGGAGCTTGCGTATAATGAGTTTCTGTTCGTGTGTGTGTTAGTGTGTTGGTGTGTTGGTGTGTGTTCAGGCTCGAGGATACATCGTCTGTGTTCTGCACAGATAAGATGATTTGCACTTTGAAGAATCCCCAATCTGCTTATCGTGTTTATTATTTGATGCTCTTTATCTCGTTGAGACATTAAACTGTGGCGTTCTGAGCTATTTCTAGATGCTAAATGTCCTTTCCTTTAGTGAGTGTACAGCCTGTCTAGTGTGTGTGTGTGTGTGTGTGTGTGTGTGTGTGTGTGTGTGCGTGTGTGCATGTGTGTGTGTGTGTGTGTGTGTGTGTGTGTGTGTGTGTGTGTGAGTGATGTTTGCGATTTCAATCAATGTTATATGGATCTTGTTTTTTGTCGGTGCAGCTCAGCCTTATGGTGTTGTGTGAAATGAGTATAAATAGCTGCTTCATTCTTCTCCCTGTGGACACACTGACTTCCATCATTGTGTGTTTGTTTCCCTGTGTGTGTGTGTGTGTGTGTGTGGGTGTGTGTGCCAGACATGTTTGTCTATCCTCATTTGAAGCAGAGGGTTCCTCTTTTTTTTTTTCTTTTTTTTTTTTACCGTGATGGCCTTGTTTGAAGGTTTTTTCTTCTTTTTTGCAGACGTGAAAAAACAAAAGTTCACTTTTTGTTTTTTTGTTTTAATTCAATTGCTTTGGTTTCTGTGCCCTCGTATTACATGCCCTGGTTTACTGGCGGACTTTCTTGGCTCTGTGAGACACGTTTATGGACTCTGGGTCTCAGTGAATGCCTTTTGAGCAGAGATGCTTCATAAAAAATGACAATGGAAAATAATTACCATACTTTCTGGGCTATAGAGCGCACACACCACATTTTAGAAGAAAAAAATAGTTTTACATATACTGTAAATTCCTATAAGCCGCTACTTTTTTCCTAGCCTTTAAACCTTGAAGGTAGAAAAGCGCTATACAAGTATAACCCATTTATCATTTATTTAAACCCTGTGGATAATTTATGGAACTTTCTTCACTGACAGTCATAATGCGAATAGTTAAAAAAAAAAAAAAATACACTGAAAAAATGTGTTATTGTTTGTGCTATGGCACCATCTTTTGAAAGAGTTTGCTCACTGCAGGTGCTGCATTGTCCTTCTCTTTATACTGAGCCTTCAACCGGAAGTAGAAGTCCTGTTCCGTCTTCTAGCCGTCCATAGCGTTTCAGCTTGAAAGCATTCTTCATTCATCACTCCAAGCAACATTTGTAAGTTTTACAATATAACTAAAACAATTCTTTCTTACTAAACCGTCCCATGTGTGATGGCTGTAGGAGTGATTTCATGCATATTTGTACCTGCTATTGTAATGTAATGCAGATAGCGTCATTAGCATTAGTTAATATGTTAACACATTTACAAGTGTCTGAGATGGCGACTTGTCCAGGGTGTACCCCGCCTTCCGCCCGAATGCAGCTGGGATAGGCTCCAGCGACCCCGAGAGGGACAAGCGGTAGGAAATGGATGGATGGATGTGTTAGTATTATTAAAGGCCTACTGAAATGAATTTTTTTTATTTAAACGGGGATAGCAGATCCATTCTATGTGTCATACTTGATTATTTCGCGATATTGCCATATTTTTGCTGAAAGGATTTAGTAGAGAACATCGACGATAAAGTTCGCAACTTTTGGTCACTGATAAAAAAAAGCCTTGCCTGTACCGGAAGTAGCGTGACGTCGCAGGTTGAAGGGCTCCTCACTTTTCCCCATTGTTTACACCAGCAGCGAGAGCGATTCGGACCGAGAAAGCGACGATTACCCCATTAATTTGAGCGAGGATGAAAGATTTGTGGATGAGGAACGTGAGAATGAAGGACTAGAGTGCAGTGCAGGACGTATCTTTTTTCCCTCTGACCGTAACTTAGGTAAAAGAGCTCATTGAATTCCACACTTTCTCCTTTTTCTATTGTGGATCACGGATTTGTATTTTAAACCACCTCGGATACTATATCCTCTTGAAAATGAGAGTCGAGAACGCGAAATGGACATTCACAGTGACTTTTATCTCCACGACAATACATCGGTTAAGCACTTTAGCTACGGAGCTAACGTGATAGCATAGTGCTTAAATGCAGATAGAAACAAAATAAATAAGCCCCTGACTGGAAGGATAGACAGAAGATCAACAGTACTACTATCAGGAGACACCGAACCAAACACTGGACCTGTAATTACACGGTTAATGCTGTGCCGCCTGTCGAAGCCTAGCAATGCTGTTGCTAACGACGCCATTGAAGCTAACTTAGCTACGGGACCTCGTCAGAGCTATGATAAAAACATTAGCGCTCCACCTGCGCCAGCCCTCATCTGCTCATCAACACCCGTGCTCACCTGCGTTCCAGCGATCGACGGCGCGACGAAGGACTTCACCCGATCATCGATGCGGTCGGCGGCTAGCGTCGGATAGCGCGTCTGCTATCCAAGTCAAAGTCCTCCTGGTTGTGTTGCTGCAGCCAGCCGCTAATACACCGATCCCGCCTACAGCTTTCTTCTTTGCAGTCTCCATTGTTCATTAAACAAATTGCAAAAGATTCACACAGATGTCCAGAATACTGTGGAATTTTGCGATGAAAACAGAGCTGTTTGTATTGTGATACAATGTGTCTGAATACTTCCGTTTCAACCATTGACGTCACGCGCAAACGTCATCATACATAGACGTTTTCAACCGGAAGTTCCCCGGGAAATTTAAAATTGCACTTTATAAGTTAACCCGGCCGTATTGGCATGTGTTGCAATGTTAAGATTTCATCATTGATGTATAAACTATCAGACTGCGTGGTCGGTAGTAGTGGGTTTCAGTAGGCCTTTAACTTACAATGGCATTCAGTTTCACAAATTCCTCAGTAAATTCACCAAAACGTCACCGTGGAGTTATTGAGTCTGTTTAGCTGATTGGAGTTCTAGCTTCCGCAGCTAGTGGGTCCATGACGATGACTTCTGTTTTGTTTGATCAGCCATTTGGTTTGTTACAGACACCATTTGGAAACAATTTATGTATGTAACATAAACAAAAGGGCGGGTCTACTGCACAGGTATTGATTGTAACAATATCATGTACAAGAGCGGTATCTAATCTATACGACAATGTTTACATTGAGACTTTCGATCATCACAAAATCTTTTTTATTTTAATTTAATTTTAAATATGTTTATAAAGTCAGGACACATGAGGACTTTAAAATGTGACGAATGCATGACCCGTAACTACTTGGTATCGGATTGATACCCAAATTTGTGATATCATCCAAAACTTATGTAAAGTATCAAACAACAGAAGAATAAGTGATTATTACATTTGAACAGAAGTGTAGATAGAACATGTTGAAACAGAAAGTAAGCAGATATTAACAGTAAATGAACAATTAGAATTATAATCCATCATCATTTTGACAACATATTAGAATGAGACATTACACTGTTACTGCATACGTCAGCAGACAAATTAGGAGCCTCTGTTTGCTCACCTACTACTAAAAAACAAGTTGTG
The DNA here is from genome assembly GCF_033978785.1 of Entelurus aequoreus. Classification (NCBI taxonomy): domain Eukaryota; kingdom Metazoa; phylum Chordata; class Actinopteri; order Syngnathiformes; family Syngnathidae; genus Entelurus; species Entelurus aequoreus. Next base: position 53,242,198 of record NC_084731.1, read on the forward strand.
TAGTATGTTCACTAACCTATTTAATGACAAAATTGTTCTTTGATTGCTATAAGAAACATATGGTTAATGTACTGTAAGATTTTTTTTGTTAAAATAAATCCAAAAATCCAATTTTTTTGGTCCCCTTTATTTAGAAAAGTGTCAATGTATCCAAAAGTATCGAAATACATTTTGTTACAGATACCAAAATGTTGGTATCAATACAACCGTAATTCAAACACAGTGGTACTGTTCAAACTGTGTGGCCAAAAATATTAAATATACCTTGTAAATAAAAGCTCTGCCTCGTTTTAATAAATACTTAGGCCTACTACGCTATAGGGGTGCAACAATTTGTCGACAAATTCTGTCGTCGACAATTAGGGTCCACATCACCACTCGCTGTAAACATGTAAAGTGTGAGAACATTTCCTCTTATTCTTGTTAAAAACATTAATACCTCGCTCATTTTGCAAAGTGGACCTTGTTTTTATGGCAGTGCAATTGTGATACGCCAACATTTAAAACGGAGACATGATGTCGGACATCTGGAGGGATGATGTGGACTCAGCCTCGGTAAGAGTGTTAGCTTGTGCCTTGCTAGCTAGCTAACAAGTGTGAGACAAAGTTGTGTGAAAAATAGATTTAACTATCATTTTAGGCAAAGTCAGCCAGCTAAACTTTGTCTACATCAGTTCAAGTACCTTTTAAAGCCGCGTTAATTTGCAATGCAGTAAAAAAAGGTACAATAACAAACGTGAACCGCATGCACACATAGAGAGACAGGCACCAATGTGGAGGTACCATGAGATTAAACATACAATCTATTAAATAGCCAACATATTAAGAACAATCAAATATATAATTCTACACATTGAGTTTATTAAAGTGCTAAAACTGCCAAGAGTTAATCAGTAATCAATATACCAGTGTGCAGCTTTTTAAACATCACAAAATTATTTTCTTTTAGAGAATGAATGTTGTTGTGTTGTGTTGTGTTATGTTGTTGGTTTTCTTTGCTGCTATTTTAACTTTATTTAATACATAAACAAGGTTAATTGTTTTTTTTTTAAAACTTTGCCTTTCCTTTTTTTTTAAATGGAAACATTTAATGTGTGTACCAGCTGAATACGCAGCACAGGTACAGTATGAATAAATATTTATAAATAAATTAGTCATCTTTGTTGTTAGTAAAAACATGCCTAAAAAAACTTAAGATGCATTTAAAAGTTGATGGAAAATTTTGAGCCATTAAATATGTGTACGCTTTATTACCCGATTAGTCGACTAATCGTTAAGCTAGTCATTGACTAATCGACTTTGAAAATAATCCTTAGTTGCAACCTAGTACGCTACTGTATTTTAATATTGGACGAGCCAAGTGTTTTCTGAGGCGGAACTTGGTGAAACAAGTTTGAGAAGCACCGATCTAGAAGATAACCCAGTGAGGAAATACACCAGAAGATGCAAGAGACACAGCAATATGGCTCAAGGTATGTTCTTGACATGTTCTTTGTGTTTCCTGTATGCATGGTATGCACCAGAGTTTGTCCGTGTGACGCCATAACTCTTCCTTCCGCTGTTGCATGATGCACTTTAGCTTTTATTACTGCAGCATTGATGCGTTCACATTGGAGGTCTGCGGTGTGTCATCCCCCTGATGATTGATGCCGGGGCTCAGCTCGTCGCGAGGTAGACGCAGAGCTCCAATAGTGTTTGCTCATCATGTTTAATGCGTCTTCGAGTGATTACCTCCCCACACAGAAGAGGCCAATGTGAACATAAGACCGTGCGACAGATCTGCATTGCAATTTCTGAGAGTGTTTTTTTCTTGGCAGGAAGTGAACTTCCACATACTCAATTTGAACTCATGCCGCACATTAATTCCAATGGTCCCTTTTAGGCAAATAAAATAGCTGCATAAGCATAATGCAGCTGATCTGCGTGTTTGTAGAGGTTAAATTATGAACGTTTTAATTACTTTGGGCTATTTCTGTCAGCGAGTTTAAATACTATAACCCCATCGCTGTTTCTGACTCATCAAATGTGGAATTATTTTACACCTGTGAGGTCAGATGAAAGTAATTAATTGCAAGGATTTACCTGTCAGGAATGGGAACTTAAGTTTGAGTAGTGAGTTTTTACAGAGTGCATTCAGAACTTCTGAAGGTGGCTTGAAGGAGTTAGATGTTTGTTGTGGAGGAATATGAATAGGAAACAAATTGTTCAATCATTTATTGTTTGTACCAAATAACAAAATTAACAGGATGAAATAAGTAACTCTTTCAAGTGTCCTGGATGGGAATCTAAGGACAGATGGTTAAAGGCCTACTGAAACCCACTACTACCGACCACGCAGTCTGATAGTTTATATATCAATGATGAAATCTTAACATTGCAACACATGCCAATACGGCCAGGTTAACTTATAAAGTGCAATTTTAAATTTCCCGCGAAATATCCGGCTGAAAACGTCTCGGTATGATGACGTTTGCGCGTGACGTCACGGGTTGAAGCAGACATTTTGGAATAGCACGATAGCCAGCTTAAGTCGTCTGTTTTCACCACATAATTCCACCGTATTCTGGACATCTGTGTTGGTGAATCTTTTGCAATTTGTTTAATGGACAATGAAGACAGCAAAGAAGAAAGCTGTATGTGGGATCGGTGTATTAGCGGCTGGCTACAGCAACACAACCAGGAGGACTTTGAGTTGGATAGCAGACGCGCTATCCGACGCTAGCCGCCGACCGCACCGATGATCGGGTGAAGTCCTTCGTCGCGCCGTCGATCGCTGGAATGCAGATGAGCACGGGTGGTGATGAGCAGATGAGGGCTGGCGTATGTGGAGATCTAATGTTTTAGCATAGCTCTGTCGAGGTCCCGTAGCTAAGTTAGCTTCAATGGCGTCGTTAGCAACAGCATTGCTAGGCTTCGCCAGGCTGGACAGCATTAACCGTGTGGTTACAGGTCCAGGGTTTGGTTCGGTGTCTCCTGATAGTAGAAGTGATAATAGTATTGTTGATCTTCTGTCTATCCTTCCAGTCAGGGGCATGTTTCTTCTGTTTCTATCCGCAGTTAAGCACGAAGCTATCACGTTAGCTCCGAAGGTAAAGTGCTTCACCGATGTATTGTTGTGGAGATAAAAGTCACTGTGAATGTCCATTTCGCATTCTTGACTCTCATTTTCAAGAGGATATAGTATCTGAGGTGGTTTAAAATACAAATCCGTGATCCACAATAGAAAAAGGAGAAAGTGTGGAATCCAATGAGCCCTCGGACCTAAGTTACGGTCAGAGCGAAAAAAGATACGTCCTGCACTGCACTCTAATCCTTCACTGTCACTTTCCTCATCCACGAATCTTTCATCCTCGCTCAAATTAATGGGGTAATCGTCGCTTTCTCGGTCCGAATCGCTCTCTCTGCTGGTGTAAACAATGTGCAGATGTGAGGAGCTCTTCAACCTGTGACGTCACGCTACTTCCGGGACAGGCAAGGCTTTTTTTTATCAGCGACCAAAAGTTGCGAACTTTATCGTCGATGTTCTCTACTAAATCCTTTCAGCAAAAATATGGCAATATCGCGAAATGATCAAGTATGACACATAGAATGGATCTGCTATCCCCGTTTAAATAAGAAAATCTCATTTCAGTAGGCCTTTAAGCTGTTGCACTACCTGGAACTGCGAAAACTTCTGCTGCAATTTCTTTAGATTTTTTTTGTGTGTGTCTTACTTGTTCGTGATCCATATAGGCATATTCACTATTGTTTCACCTCTGCCTGCCGATTGGTCAGCTGCTGCCTGCTGTCAATCATTATGTTGGCAAAAAGGCAGTCCCAGAAAGCTAATCAGTATGCTTGGGGGAGGTCTAAAGGGACATGTTTTAGCCTGAGCGGTCGTTATCCACCTGGCGCTAGTGTTTGACTTGTCTCCATTCAATAGCGTAACATTATTTTTGGACGTAGGCATATTTGCTCTTATCTCACATCTGACTGTGGATTGGTTAGAAACAGTTAGAAACATTCTGCTCACAGAAGGTGACCAGAATGCCATTTATGACTTTTGTTTACAACTGAATGCAATGCTTACTTGAGGGATTCAGACTATTTTGGACTGGTAGTAGTCGATCCACAGCGATCGTTCCGCCACACAATACCTCAATGCTAACGAGGGGAAATTACACTTCAACGACTGTCGTTTACTTTGACAGTTAGGATTGCTCGTTTGCATTAAAACATGATAGGGCGAAAACCATCCTTGCCCAGGCACACCGTCCTGGTTTTGGAATATGAATATTTGGGCTTTTGGCACCAGCCACTAGACGAGATCTGACCAATTTAAGAGTATGAGCATGAACTGATGAAGCCTACTCGGATGGGAGGCGAAACATCTTCTAAGACAAACCAAACAGTCCAGTTGTGATCGGTTGAATGGCCTGAGATGACAATGACCTGGACGAATGGGAACATTCATAGACATCTCAAGGTTTTCCTCATGGCGCTAGTGTTTGACTTGCCTCCACTCAATAGCGTAACATTATTTTTGTTATTTTTGTTTAAAAAGCGCAATCGCCAAAAACTACTTCTTGGAAAAAGTGCAGGGAGCATGTCCCCAATTCCTTTGGCAAGTCTTGATTTGCCAACCCTCATTTTTTCCCCGGGAAAAGTACCATCTTTACCGGACTATAAGCCGCTACTTTTTTCCTATGCTTTTGAACCTGCCGGCTTGTACAAAGGTACAGCTGTCAGGAATGGAAACTTAAGTTTGCGTAGTGAGTTTCACAGAGTACTTTCAGAACTTCTGAAGGTGGCTTGAAGGGGTGGTTTGAAGGAATTAGATGTTTGTTTTGGAGAAATATGAATAGGGAACAAATTGTTCAATCATTTGTTTGTATGAAATGACAACATTAACAGAATTAAACAAATAACTATATAAAGTGTCCTGGCTGGGAATCTAAGGACAGATGCTTAAACCGTTGCACTACCTGAAACTGCAAAAACTTCTACTGCAATTTGTTAGGATTTTTTTATGTGTCTTACTTAAAGGCATATTCGCTCTTGTCTCACATCTGCCTGCCGATTGGTCAGCTGCTGCGTGTTGTCATTCATTGTCATGTTGGCAAAAAGGCAGTCCCAGTAAGCTATGGCTATTCAACTGCATAATGAAGAGGGCCACAGTTTCAAGAGTCCAAGATCTCGGGTGTTGGACATCAAAATGTGGATGTTTCGTCAGAAAGTGCCTCCGCAGGTTATATTTCTTTGAGACTTAGTTTGCTTAATGACAAAGTAAACACATCGGCTTTCACACTGCACTATCAATACATTCATTATTCTGCCCTCGCTACTCAATTCCATACTGTTAACAGTATGAAGAAATGGAAGTTTCAGAAGTTTTGTTGGGGATTTATGTTCCTTCTTTTGAATTATTTTCTTTCCTCAGTTTTATTTATTGACACTTCTTCCTTTATTTAGGATTGTAAGACTGAAAATATAAACGTAAAATAAACATTCCAAAAATAAACATACCGGATACTGTATCTGTACTGCAGTTGTAATAACACGCATTATGTTCTGCGTGTATCATAATCAACATTATAGCGACTCACTTGATGGACAGTTGTGCGTTTGGTCCAGCTGGCCGGGGAAGTTTTTTCCAGTTGATTTTGGGTAAGCGAGTTCCACATTTACACCACCAAAGTCACTTTCAGCTCACTCTCTCGACTTCCATCTGCACCAATGTCTCACGTTTTCTTTGTGCTCGCTTCTAGAAGCAGCAGTTCATCCTCTGTATATTCAGCTTCAAAAAGATGAGGTTGTGAATCCTCATTTGCCCAAAATAGTCATCTTCGTTGTCTGTTACCAAGTCTGCCATGATTAGAACACACTCGCGTTTGTATCCGAAAGTAGGAACACACAGCTGTTGCTAGAAGTCGGAAGTGCGCTGCTATGGAAACAGAAATAAATGCGTAGAGTAAATTAGTTCCGGCAATGATTAAAATGACCAAAATACGGTAAATATGGTACATATTACATATTGTTATGAAAGTGTCTGTTACTACATTATATATATGTACTTGAAGTGTGTATATTGTACATATTACATATTGTTATGAAGGTGTCTGTTACTACATTATATATATTATTGCAGTGTGTATATTGTACATATTACATATTGTTATGAAAGTGTCTGTTACTACATTATATATATATACTTGCAGTGTATATATTGTACATATTACATATTGTTATGAAGGTGTATGTTACTACATTATATATATACTTGCAGTGTGTATATTGTACATATTACATATTGTTATGGTGTCTGTTACTACATTATATATATACTTGCAGTGTGTATATAAAACATATTACATATTGATATGAAGGTGTCTGTTATTACATTATATATCAGTGACGTGCGGTGAGGTTCATGACTAGTGAGGCACTGACTTCATCACAGTCAGATTTACAAACATATGAACCCTAAAGAGTATCTTATTAACCATGTGATTGGCAGCAGTTAACGGGTTATGTTTAAAAGCTCATACCAGCATTCTTTACACATACAAACTGTAGCACACAAAAAAGCACATTTAATAAAAAAAACATTATTATGGTCTTACCTTTCTTGCTGGACATCCACACAGCCAGCCTTTGCGTGTGTACCACGCCGTTTGAAAAGAACGGGTCTTCTGTCCCGAAGTCAAAAGCAAACCTTTTAACTCCGGCGTTGGTCTGCCTTAAATTATTACCTCCTGCTTCGATTGAAAGTCCAGTTTAGAAAACTGTTTTATTTTACATATGTAATCCTCCATGTTTTTAATAAAAGTTCAGGCGAGAGGAAATAAACAATCGCTGCACTTGACTTAACTGTTGCTTGTTCTCACTTCTTCTGCGGCCGAGGAATGATCTCTGGGATCACTACCGCCCTCTACCACCAGGAGGCCGGATTACTGCGAGCCTCAGCCAGTACGTCTTTTGCAGCAGTTTTATGAATGCTCAGCACAAAAAATACGTTACACACATACAGTTGTTGACAAAATACACTGTACATTATATACCTCAGCTAACTAAACTATGCCATAGTTTAGTTAGCTGATATAATTCATATAGCAATACGGTCTCACTGCACAGCAGGCCAGCAGTTAGCCGAGTCATTGCGCACAATCCATGTTGAGGCACAACTGAGTGACGTGCCTCAACTGGCTGCTGATCACCACACCGTCTCTTCTCAGTATTTCAACGGCAAATGTGAAAATAAAAATAATCTAAAACCGGTGAAGTTAAATGGAAAATAACTTTAGTATAATCACTGGATACATATAACAATTTATTTTTTTTTTTTTTCTTTTTACATTTTTTTTCTTTCCATGATGGCAGGTGAGGCCCCGCCCCCCCTGCCTCTACTGACTGCACGTCACTGATATATATATATATATATACTTGCACTGTGTATATTGTACATACAGTATTACATATTGTTATGAAGGTGTATATTACTACATTATATATATATATATATATATATATATATATATATATATATATATATATATATATATATATATATATATATATATATATATATATATATATATATATATATAGGCCGATAAATGCTTTAAAATGTAATATCGGAAATTATCAGTATAATTTTTTTTATTATCGGTATCGTTTTTTTAATTTTAATTTTATTTTATTAAATCAACATAAAAAACACAAGATACACTTACAATTAGTGCACCAACCCAAAAAACCTCCCTCCCACTCATTCACACAAAAGGGTTGTTTCTTTCTGTTATTAATATTCTGGTTCCTACATTATATATCAATATATATCAATACAGTCTGCAAGGGATACAGTCCGTAAGAACACATGATTGTTCATGCTGCTGGTCCACTAATAGTACTAACCTTTAACAGTTAATTTTACTCATTTTCATTAATTACTAGTTTCTATGTAACTGTTTTTGTATTGTTTTACTTTCTTTTTTATTCAAGAAAATGTTTTCAATGTATTTATCTTATTTTATTTTATTAATTTAAAAAAAAAAAAGACTATCTTCATCATACCTGGTTGTCCAAATTAAGCATAATAATGTGTTAATTCCACAAACTATATATCGGTATCGGTTGATATCACTATCGGTAATTAAAGAGTTGGACAATATCGGAATATCGGATATCGGCAAAAAGCCATTATCGGACATCCCTAATATATATATATATATATATATATATATATATATATATATATATATATATATATATATATATATATATATATATATATATATATATATATATATATATATATATATATATATATATATATATATATGTATATATGTATATATATATATATATATATATATATATATATATGTATATATATATATATATATATATATATATATATATATATATATATATATATATATATATGTATATATATATATGTATATATATATATATATATATATGTATATATATATATATATATATATATATATATATATATATATATATATATATATATATATATATATATATATATATATGTATATGTGTATGTATATATATACTTGCAGTGTGTATATAAAATGTTAATGGTGGGTTTTGAAGTTTTAGAGGCTTTGAAGGCCACAACGGTGACTCCTATGAGCCGCATCTTTCAAGCGTTTTTCTTTTTTATCAACTTTAAAATCCTAAAAAAAAAAAGATGTGTGTTCTTGTCTCTCATAATGATTGGGACGAAGCTAAAATTCCAAAAAAAGTGCAGTTCCCCTTTAAGGTTGTGGGGCAGAACAACCTTAAGGTGTCATGGTGTTACAGTCCAGCATGGTTTAAGATATGGTCCATGTGTCAATGGTGGAAATCTGTCAGCCATCATGCAAATGGATTATGTTGTGCACACCAGGCGGCCATGTCTGTGAATTACAATTGATTTACATGGTTCGTTAAAACAGCACGGCCAATTCTTTTCCCATCACATCCATTCCATACTCCTGATTTACAGCAAATAATTATAATATTCAGTCTCTATCATGCATGTCTGTTTCCGTCCCCTCAGGATACGTCCTCAGATGGCCAAGGAGAAAATTGAGGGCTGCCACGTGTGCACGCTGGTCACGCCCGGAGAGCCGCAAGTCCTCTTGGGAAAGGACAAGGCCTTCACCTACGACTTTGTTTTTGACGTGGACTCTGAGCAGCAAAACATATACCAAGCGTGTGTGCACAAGCTGATCGAGGGCTGCTTTGAGGGCTACAATGCCACCGTGTTTGCCTACGGCCAGGTAAGTCGCACATTTACGTACATTTACTTAAGTAACTTTTTGGATAAATTGTACTTGTCAGAGTAGTTTTAATACAACATACTTTTTACTTGAGTATTTTTGTGAGGAAGGAACACTACTTTTACCTTGTTACATTTACTTAAGTAACTTTTTGGATAACGTGTACTGGTCAGAGTAGTCTTAATGCAACATATTTTTTACTTTTACTTGACTATTTTTGTGAGCAACGACCGTTATTTTTACTTTGTTACATTTACTTAAGTAACTTTTTGGATAACTTGTACTTGTCAGAGTAGTTTCAATGCAACATACTTTACTTTTACTTGAGTGTTTTGTGAAGAAGAAACATTACATTTACTGAAGTAACTTTTTGGATAAATTGTACTTCTCTGAGTAACATACTTTTTACTTTTACTTGAGTATTTTTGTGAAGAATAAACATTACATTTACTTAAGTAACTTTTTGGATAAATTGTAGTTGTCAGATTAGTTTCAATGCAACATACTTTTTACTTAATACATGAGTAGTTTTGTTTTACAGAATACTTACTCTTACTCAAGTAATTATTTTGATGACTACTGTGTGTGTGTGTGTGTGTTCCCACCTTTACCGTCTGCCTGTGATGGGATCACCCAGGACGTGTTCGTCCAAAAAGAGTTTGTTCTTCATTAGTCGGGATTATTTGGGGTTTCACATTTCTGTGGAAGCAGGTGCAAGATGCTTGTTCAGGCTTTATTTGTGAAACATTCACTCTCCAAAAATGCTGACGAGCAGAATTGAGTTTGTGTTCACGGAGCCTGCACGTATAATGTGTTCTGCATTGGTTGCAAAAGTACAATGTTACAAAATAAGCTTTTCAATGATGAAAACACGCCTTGTCACGCAAATAGAGGGCGGCGTTAAACCGTGGTTTTGTCATAAAAATATTACCCGGCAGATGGTCAGAACGGCGAGGTGTAAATATACTCTACAACCATAAAAGCCAGCTTTACAGATGCCATTTCTGCTCTATAGTGGACATAACTCAATAAACGAAGGCAAATCATTTTCCTTTAATTTTAATAAGTATTTTTTATTGTATTTTAATAATAATTTACTTCTCATTATTTAAAGTGCCAACTTGTTCAAATGTAGGCTGGGCAAGTTTATTTTTAGAGCACCATTTGGACATACGGTGATTCAAAGGGCTTTACAGAAAACAACAAGAAGGCAGATATAAAAAATAGAATAATCATGAAAATAATCACAATTCAAATTCCAATCATAAAATTAATTCATATTCACATTCATGATTCAAATTAAAATAAGAGGGTACATAACATACTTTCAGTTGTCATATGCACAATTAAATACAAGTGTTTTCAGGCTGGATTTGAACATTGCCAACATTGAGACCTGTCTCACATCTTCGGGGAGACTATTCCAGATTTTAGCAGCATTAAACTAAAAACAGCCTCACCATGTTTGACTCTGGGCAATCAAAAATAAATACCTGAATATTATATATATATATATATATATATATATATATATATATATATATATATATATATATATATATATATATATATATATATATATATATATATATATATATAACGTTGCCAACATTGAGACCTATATATATATATATATATATATATATATATATATATATATATATATATATATATATATATATATGTATATGTATATATATATATATATATATATATATATATATATATATATATATATATATATATATATATATATATATATATATATATACATATATACATGTATACATATATATATATATATATATATATATATACATATATATATATACATACATATACATATATACATGTATACATATATATATATATATATATATATATATATATATATATATATATATATATATATACATATACATATACATATATACATGTATACATATATATATATATATATATATATATATATACACATACATATATATATATATATATATATATATATATATATATATATATATATATATATATAAATATATATATATATATATATATATGTATATATATATGTCTCAACGTTGGCATATATATATATATATATATATATATATATATATATATATATATATATATATATATATATATATATATATATATATATATATATATATATATATATATATATATATATATATATATATATATATATATATATATATATATATATATATATACACACTACCGTTCAAAAGTTTGGGGTCACCCAAACAATTTTGTGGAATAGCCTTCATTTCTAAGAACAAGAATAGACTGTCAAGTTTCAGATGAAAGTTCTCTTTTTCTGGTCATTTTGAGCGTTTAATTGATCCCACAAATGTGATGCTCCAGAAACTCAATCTGCTCAAAGGAAGGTCAGTTTTGTAGCTTCTGTAACGAGCTAAACTGTTTTCAGATGTGTGAACATGATTGCACAAGGGTTTTCTAATCATCAATTAGCCTTCTGAGCCAATGAGCAAACACATTGTACCATTAGAACACTGGAGTGATAGTTGCTGGAAATGGGCCTCTATACACCTATGTAGATATTGCACCAAAAAACAGACATTTGCAGCTAGAATAGTCACTTACCACATTAGCAATGTATAGAGTGTATTTCTTTAAAGTTAAGACTAGTTTAAAATTATCTTCATTGAAAAGTACAGTGCTTTTCCTTCAAAAATAAGGACATTTCAATGTGACCCCAAACTTTTGAACGGTAGTGTATATATATATATATATATATATATATATATATATATATATATATATATATATATATATATATATATATATATATATATATATATATATATATATATATATATATATATATATATATATATATATATATATATATATATATATATATATATATATATATATATATAGGTCTCAACGTTGGCAATGTTATTTATATATATATATATATATATATATATATATATATATATATATATATA
>NC_084731.1:53274474-53354474 GCF_033978785.1 Entelurus aequoreus
TTGAGGTCAAAGTGGTCATGTCGTCCATGTAGGCACGGATGGGAGGTAGACGCTGTCCCCCTCTCAGACGTTCTCCACCGACAACCCATTTGGAAGCTTGAATTATCACTTCCATTGCCATGGTGAAGGCGAGAGGGGAGATGGTACATCCAGCCATTATTACCACTTCCAGAGATTGCCATGATGTTGTGTATTCTGTTGTTTTGACACAGAATTGCAGATCACGGAAGTAGTTTTTCACCAGGTTTGTGATGGTATTTGAGATGTGGAAGAAGTTGAAAGGCGGTCCAGATGAGAGAATGAGAGACGGATCCAAAAGCATTGGCTAGGTCTAGGAATAAGACATGTAGGTCTCTTCCTTCTCTCTTGGAAGATTGGATTTGGTGCCATATCATGCTTGTAGCTCCAAGCAGCCTGAGAAACCAGGTATTCCAGCTTTCTGCACGGATGTATCAATCAAGCTGTTTTGCTTCAGGTACGTTGTCATCCTTTTAGCAACGATGCTAAAGAAGACCTTCCCTTCAACGTTTAACAGGTTGATCTGCCGGAATTGATCAATGTTTGAGGCATCTTTTTCCTTTGGGATTAACACTCCCCCAGCTCTGCGCCACACTTTTGGGATGATTTGCTTTGTCCACATCACCTTCATCTGCCTCCGCAGAAAGCGTAAGACATTTGGGGAATTTTTGTACAGCTAATATGGAACTCAATTTGGTTCTGGAGCTGAAGCTCCCCTTGATTTCCTCACTGCTTCCTCAACCTCGCTCCACCTTGGGGGACTGTTGTCCAGCTGGTGTTCTGGTTGAGGTATTGGTGGCATGTCTGATGGTATCTCTCTCAGTTGAAATCTTTGACTGTCTGTGAGTGGTTTTCAGGTGGTCTTCTAGTTCCCTCTTTGGCACCTAAAGTGACCCACTCTTTTCCTTTGTGAAGAGGCCTTTCACAAATCTGAAAGGGTCCTTGTAGAAGGATGTTCTCGCCCTTTCCTTCCTCTTGCGTCGAGTCCTGAGGTTTTCAGCTCTCCGCAATCTTCCCAGGTGTCCCTTCAGGTCTGTTTGCAGGAGGTCAATGCCCACTCTTTCCTCCAGTGAGGCTCTCTTCCATTCCTTCCTCAAAACCCTTCTCTCTTTGACCAGTCGCTCGATTTCCTTTTGCCTTCTGGACTTTGGAGGGGTTGTTGATGGCATGTCCTTTTTCCCTGTCACGTGTGTTCCGAATCTTTGCTCCATAGGAGTAGATCAGATCTCCCATCTTCTCCAGTTTCTTCTTCACCGTTCCTTTGTTTCCGTCCAGGATCTTGATCAGATCTGCATCGATTATTCCCCTCTCTTTCTTGCTGCTGGACTTTGGCCACTTCACATGAGATCTGTGGCCTTGCATGTTCTTCTCCATAGCGGGTTGCAAGTGGCTTGGTTCCACAATCTCTGATAAGGTGCTTGAATTACTTTCAGCCTCTGGGGTATTGATGCTCGGTGGACTGTGGGTTAAATCCTGCCGCTGAGCTTCACTCGCCTGACTTGACCTTTCTCTCAAAAGATAGAGATCAATGCGAGGTCCTGGCTTTGTTTTCTTCAAGCACTTCATCCGCCCTTGATGTATTTTAAGGCCTCTGATGGATGTTATTTTGGACCAGCCACAGCTGCATACTTGGCGCTCTTGTCCTTTAGCTGATGTTGCTTGTTCTGTGCTGATTATCTGTTTCGTCGTCGTGTTCAATCCAGGGTAATTTGCCGGGTGTTCAGCCGATGAGTCTTCTTCCGCCCCCGCTCTCACAGACTCTAGGGGTATTTTTGTCTTTGGGCGTGTCATATATATATATATATACACACATACAGTATATATACATATACACACACACACACACATATATATATATATATATATATATATATATATATATATATATATATATATATATATATATATATATATATATATATATATATATACACATACATATATATACACACACACATATATATATATATATATATATATATATATATATATATATATATATAAATAAATATCAATCAATCAATCAATCAATGTTTATTTATATAGCCCTAAATCACAAGTGTCTCAAAGGGCTGTACAAGCCACAACGACATCCTCGGTACAGAGCCCACATACGGGCAAGGAAAAACTCACCCCAGTGGGACGTCGGTGAATGACTATGAGAAACCTTGGAGAGGACCGCATATGTGGGTAACCCCCCCCCTCTAGGGGAGACCGAAAGCAACGGATGTCGAGTGGGTCTGACATAACATTGTGAAAGTCCAGTCCACAGTGGATCCAACACATCAGCGGGAGTCCAGTCCACAGCGGGGCCAACAGGAAACCATCCCGAGCGGAGACGGGTCAGCAGCGCAGAGATGTCCCCAACCGATGCACAGGCTAGTGGTCCACCCGGGGTCCCGACTCTGGACAGCCAGCACTTCATCCATGGCCACCGGACTTATGCAACTCCCCCTCGCAAGGGACAGGGGAGAAGAGGAGAGAAGAAAAGAAACGGCAGATCAACTGGTCTAAAAAAGGGGGGGTCTATTTAAAGGCTAGATTATACAAATGAGTTTTAAGATGGGACTTAAATGCTTCTACTGAGGTAGCATCTCTAACTGTTACCGGGAGGGCATTCCAGAGTACTGGAGCCCGAATAGAAAACGCTCTATAGCCCGCAGACTTTTTTTTGGCTCTGGGAATCACTAATAAGCCGGAGTTCTTTGAACGCAGATTTCTTGTCGGGACATATGGTACAATACAATCGGCGAGATAGGCTGGAGCTAAACCGTGTAATATTTTATACGTAAGTAGTAAAACCTTAAAGTCGCATCTTAAGTGCACAGGAAGCCAGTGCAAGTGAGCCAGTATAGGCGTAATATGATCAAACTTTCTTGTTTTTGTCAGAAGCTTTGCAGCCGCATTTTGTACCAACTGTAATCTTTTAATGCTAGACATAGGGAGGCCCGAAAATAAAACGTTACAGTAATCGAGACGAGACGTAACGAACGCATGAATAATGATCTCAGCGTCGCTAGTGGACAAGATGGAACGAATTTTAGCGATATTACGGAGATGAAAGAAGGCCGTTTTAGTAACACTCTTAATGTGTGACTCAAGCGAGAGAGTTGGGTCGAAGATAATACCCAGATTCTTTACCGAGTCTCCTTGTTTAATTGTTTGGTTGTCAAATGTTAAGGTGGTATTATTAAATAGATGTTGGTGTCTAGCAGGACCGATAATCAGCATTTCCGTTTTCTTAGCGTTGAGTTGCAAAAAGTTAGCGGACATCCATTGTTTAATTTCATTAAGACACGCCTCCAGCTGACTACAGTCCGGCGTGTTGGTCAGCTTTAGGGGCATGTAGAGTTGGGTGTCATCAGCATAACAGTGAAAGCTAACACCGTACTTGCGTATGATGTCACCCAGCGGCAGCATGTAAATACTAAAGAGTGCAGGGCCAAGAACCGAACCCTGGGGAACTCCGCACGTTACCTTGACATAGTCAGAGGTCACATTGTTATGGGAGACGCACTGCATCCTGTCAGTAAGATAAGAGTTAAACCAAGACAAGGCTAAGTCTGACATCCCAATACGTGTTTTGATACGCTCTAATAAAATATTATGATCGACGGTATCGAAAGCGGCGCTAAGATCAAGAAGCAGCAACATAGATGACGCATCAGAATCCATCGTTAGCAATAGATCATTAGTCATTTTTGCGAGGGCTGTCTCCGTAGAGTGATTTGCCCTGAAACCGGATTGAAAAGGTTCACAGAGATTGTTAGTCACTAAGTGTTCATTTAGCTGCTGTGCAACAATTTTTTCGAGAATTTTAGAAATAAACGGAAGGTGGGAGACCGGTCGGTAGTTTACCATGAGGTCAGGATCGAGGTTAGGTCTTTTGAGCAGAAGATGAATAACCGCTTTTTTGAATGCTAGGGGAACAGTGCCGGAGGAAAGTGATAAGTTTATAATATTTAACACTGATGGACCTAATAATACAAACAGTTCCTTGATAAGTTTCCCAGGAAGTGGGTCAAGTAAACATGTTGTTTGTTTTATCCCACTTACACGCTGTAATAATTCCTCTAATGTTATTTCATCAAAAATAGAGAGACTATTTTGGGGGGCAGTGTCCGTCGTATATACAGTCGTATTTGTGTTAATAGAACCCAGTTGTAGCTGGGATGCGTTGTCTTTAATCTCGTTTCTAATGAGTTCAATTTTCTTATTAAAGAAATTCATAAAATCATCTGCCGAGTGGGTGGAGCTACTGGGAGGAGTCCCTTGTTGGGTTAGCGATGCTACTGTACTAAACAGAAATTTAGGATCGTTTTTGTTGAGGCGGATGAGATTTGAGTAGTATTTAGCTTTAGCTAAGGTAAGCATGCGTTTATAAGTTATTAAACTATCACTCCATGCTTGATGGAAAACCTCAAGTTTAGTCGCGCGCCATTTGCGTTCCAGTTTTCTACATGATAATTTATGAGCTCTAATTTCTTCTGTAAACCATGGGGTGCGCCTTTTAGGGGCCCTTTTTTGCTTTAGCGGTGCTATACTATCAATAATTTCGCGCAAGGCATCGTCAAAGTTGTTAGTGAGGTTATCAATAGAGCCGACATAATTTGGGAATGGTGCCATTACCGAAGGCAGTAGGTCAGCAAGAGTCATCGTTGTGGCAGCATTAATGTTGCGGCCGCTATAGCAGTTATTATTATTATTAGCTTGTTGACAAAGAGTCAAAACTTCAAATTTTATAAGGTAATGATCGGACATTACTTTAGTATATGGAAGTATCATAACTTTGGAGGTGGTGACACCCCTGACAAGCACTAGATCTATTGTATTACCGTTGCGATGCGTGGGTTCATGTATTATTTGTGTAAGACCACAGCTATCAATTATGGTTTGGAGCGCCACGCACTGAGGGTCCGATGGGGTATTCATATGGATATTAAAGTCCCCCATTATGATTATATTGTCGGCGTGCGTCACTAGATCAGCAACGAACTCTGAGAATTCACTGATAAAGTCCGAATAGGGCCCAGGGGGGCGGTAAATAACAGCTAGGTCGAGAGGTAGCGGTGTGACAGACCTCATAGTAAGCACCTCAAACGATTTATATTTATTATTTAGGTTAGGGGTAAGGTTGAAATTTTCATTGTATATTAGTGCGACACCCCCTCCCCTTTTAAGAGGGCGGGCAACATGCGCATTCGTATAGTTAGGAGGAGATGCCTCATTGAGCGCAAAAAATTTGTCCGGTTTGAGCCAGGTTTCGCTAAGACCAATGACATTAAGATTGTTGTCTCTAATGACCTCATTAACCAATAACGCCTTGGGGGACAATGATCTTATGTTTAAAAAGCCCATATTATAGGTATTGGGCTGTTTTGACGAGTTTTTGTTAAGATTATCCGTAGTGGCAATATTAACAATGTTGCGTTTATTATGCGTAGTGCACTTTAAATAGTTTCGACCATATCTAGGAATTGATATGACGGGAATTTTCCGATTGTTTGCTTGGTGCTGCAATAGACTGGACATATCATAATTTGCCACCTCAGTAGAATGCATGTCCACCTCTGACACAGACACAACAGAAAAAACATTATGTGAATTGTGTATTATTCTAAGAGAATTGCTATGCGTACATGGCTTATCCAGCCTGGCGCTGGCTAGTTCTAGCTTAACTGACTCCTCACCCGGACTAACAGACATTGTAATTGCCTGTGACCAGGCTTGCTCTAGTGTAGTCAGTCAAGTGAGACTTAAATAGTAGTCTATGTTTCTAGACAGGATGATGGCGCCTTCCTGGTTAGGGTGAAGGCCGTCTCTCATCAGCAAGCCTGGTTTGCCCCAGAAAGAGGGCCAGTTATCAATAAACGTTAGTTCCTGCTCCCTACAGTAGCTAGCCAACCACTTGTTAAGCGAGACTAATCTGCTATACCTCTCATCATTGCCTCTCGCAGGCAGGGGGCCAGAGACAATTACTCGATGCCTGGACATCTTTCTGGCGAGATCACAAGTCCTGGCTATGTTTCTCTTTGTAATCTCTGACTGTCTCATTCTAGTGTCATTGGAGCCAACGTGTACAACTATATCCGCATAATTAGTGGTGCGATTAGCCTGTCGTACGTGTTTACTAGGCCTGTTGCGAGTTAGCTCCCTAAGATTAGCTTCAATGTCAGGTGCTCTGGCCCCGGGGATACACTTTATTGTGGCTGGTTTGCTAAGCTTTATGTTTCGGGTGATGGAGTCCCCTATGACTAAGGTGTGGTGCCCGGTAGACTGGGGTGTAGGACTAGCTAAAGAGCTAAATCTATTATGCGTCTCAACCGGTACACCGTAGCTTGTAGGCCGCTTAGGACTGCTACAAGCTGGGCTAGTTAGCTCGCTACAGCTAACGCTAGCAGATGTGTCCGCAACATCTAAAGTTACGACATTACTCTGCTCTAACTGGCGGACACGGCCCTCTAGCAGAGCCAACCTCTCCGTGAGTATGGTGCAAGACGCGCAGGAAGCCATTACTCACAGTGTTTTCTGTCACCAAGTGAAGTTCCTGCTGTCCTCAGGGAAGTGGTCGCGGTCTGTGGGAGTAGCTTCTTACCGGCGCTGCCTTTCTCCGCGCTAGCTTAGCAGCTAGCTAGCTGAGGAAAGGGTGGTGGGACAGAGATCGGGTGATTTGCAAGTTAAATAGTACCACTAAATATGTTTGAGAAGTGATAAAGAAAGCTGTAGAACAATTAAAAGCACACAGATAGAGCGATACTTAGCTTTTTCGCAACATATATATATATATATATGTGTATATATATATATATATATATATATATATATATATATATATATATATATATATATATATATATATATATATATATATACCGTAATTTCCGGACTATAAGCCGCACCTGACTATAAGCCGCACCAGCTAAATTTAGGGGAAAATACAGATTGCTCCATATATAAGCCGCACCCGACTATAAGCCGCAGGGTTTTGATGTGTAATTACCGTAGTATATAGGGGTTCCTGCTACCACGGAGGGGATTGTCGGGACAGAGATGACTGTTTGGGAATGCAAAGCGTCCCATTTATTAACAATAAATCTTTCAATCATTCAATCAAACTTTCACATCTTTGACATGGCGAACAGCATTCGTGCAGAGTACAAATAATACAACGGTGCAAAGTAATACAAAGTGCTCGCCTGTACGTTATCAAAATAACCAGCCTACCGGTATATGAAAAGTCAGTCTTTAATCATTGTGTCATCGTCTTCCTCCTGCGTACTAAAACCACCGAAATCCTCTTCGTCGGTGTCGGAGAAGAACAGGCCGTAAATAAGCCGCACCGTTGTATAAGCCGCAGGGACCAGAACGAGGGGAAAAAGTAGCGGCTTATAGTCCGGAAATTACGGTATATATATATACAGTGCCCTCCAAAAGTATTGGAGCAGTGAGTCCAATTTGTTTATTTTGTTGTAGACTGAAAACATTTGGGTTTGACATCAAAAGATGAATATGGGACAAGAGATCAACATTTTAGCTTTCATTTCCAGGTATTTACATCTGGATCTGATACACAACTTAGATAGCACCTTTTGTTCAACCTACCCATTTTTCAGAAGAGCAAAAGTATTGGAACATGTGACTGACAGGTGTGTTTTGTTGCCCAGGTTGATTGATTATTCAAACAATAAATAGCACTGAATGTCTGAGCTCAGTTTCAGATTGGGTAGGATATGTTTTGCCTGTGCAGACTGCATTTAGAGGAGGAACCAACATGAAAACCAGAGAGCTGTCTATGGGTGAAAAAGAAGCAATTGTGAATCGGAGAGAAGATGGACAATCAATCACAGCCATTGCACAAACATTGGCCATAGCCAGTACAACCATTTGGAATGTCCTGAAGAAGAAAGAACCCACTGGTGTACTAAGCAACAGACGTGGAACAGGTAGACCAAGGAAAACATCAGGAGTTGATGACAGAAACATTGTGAGAGCTATAATGAACAACTGTTAGTGACATCAGCAACGACTTCCAGAGGGCAGGAGTGAAGGTATCACAATCTAATGTTGGCAGAAGACTTCATGAACAGAAATACAGAGGCTACACCAGAAGATGCAAACCACTCAATTGCAAGAAGAATAGGAAGGCCAGGCTGGAATTTGCCAAAAGGTACAGAGATGAGCCTCAAAAATTCTGTAAAAAAAGTTTTATGGGACTGATGAGACAAACATTAACTTCTTTCAAAGTGATGGAAAGGCGAACGTTTGGAGAAAGAAAGGATCTGCTCATGATCCTAAACATACAAGCTCATCTGTGAAACATGATGTCATGGCTTGGGCTTGCATTGCTTCTTCTGGGACGTCATCTTCATTGATGATGTAACACATGATGGCAGCAGCAAAATGAACTCAGAAGTCTACAGAAACATTTTGTCTTCTAATTTAAAGAAAGATGCAACCAAACTGATTGGGAGATCCTTCATCATGCAGCAAGATAACCACCAAAACAACACAGGAGTTGATCAGGGGCAAGAAGAGGAAGGTTTTAGACTGGCCAAGTCAGTCTCCAGACTTAAACCCAATAGAGCATGCATTTTACCTGCTGAAGAGGAGACTGAAGGGAGTAACCACCCAAAACAAACAACAACTGAAAGAGGCTGCGGTGAAAACCTGGAAAAGCATCACAAAAGAAGAATGCAAAAGTTTGGTGATGTCAATGGCTCACAGGCTTGATGCACTTATTGAAAGCAAAGGATTTGCAACTAAATATTAAGTCTTATTCACTTTAATCTATTTTAAGTTTATATGTTCCAATACTTTTGCTCACCTAAAAATGTTGTGTTCTATTACAAATAATGCTATCTTCTAAGTTGTGTATCAGATCCATATGTAAATACCTGGAAATGAAAGCTGAAATGTTTATCTCTTATCTCATGTTCATCTTTTGATGTCAAACCCAAATGTTTTCAGTCTACAACAAAAATAAAGGAACTGGCCTCACCGTTCCAATACTTTTGGAGGGCATTGTATATATATATATATATATATATATATATATATATATATATATATATATATATATATATATATATATATATATATATATATATCAGCTGGAGGCGTGTCTTAATGAAATTAAACAATGGATGTCCGCTAACTTTTTGCAACTCAACGCTAAGAAAACGGAAATGCTGATTATCGGTCTTGCTCAATCAATCAATCAATGTTTATTTATATAGCCCTAAATCACAAGTGTCTCAAAGGGCTGTACAAGCCACAACGACATCCTCGGTACAGAGCCCACATACGGGCAAGGAAAACTCCCCCCAGTGGGACGTCAATGTGAATGACTATGAGAAACCTTGGAGAGGACCCCCCCCCCCCCCCACCACCTTAACATTTGACAACCAAACAATTGAACAAGGTGACTCGGTAAAGAATCTGGGTATTATCTTCGACCCAACTCTCTCGTTTGAGTCACACATTAAGAGTGTTACTAAAACGGCCTTCTTTCATCTCCGTAATATCGCTAAAATTCGTTCCATTTTGTCCACAAGCGATGCTGAGATCATTATCCATGCGTTCGTTACATCTCGTCTCGATTACTGTAACGTTTTATTTTCGGGCCTCCCTATGTCTAGCATTCAAAGATTACAGATGGTACAAAATGCGGCTGCTAGACTTTTGACAAAAACAAGAAAGTTTGATCATATTACGCCTATACTGGCTCACTTGCACTGGCTTCCTGTGCACCTAAGATGCGACTTTAAGGTTTTACTACTTACGTATAAAATACTACACGGTCAAGCTCCTGCCTATCTTGCCGATTGTATTGTACCATATGTCCCGGCAAGAAATCTGCGTTCAAAGAACTCCGGCTTATTAGTGATTCCCAGAGCCCAAAACAAGTCTGCGGGCTATAGAGCGTTTTCTATTCGGGCTCCAATACTATGGAATGCCCTCCCGGTAAAAGTTAGAGATGCTACCTCAGTAGAAGCATTTAAGTCTCATCTTAAAACTCATTTGTATACTCTAGCCTTTAAATAGACTCCCTTTTTAGACCAGTTGATCTGCCGTTTCTTTTCTTTTCTTTTCTACTCTGCTCCCAACCCGGGGTGGACCGCTAGCCTGTCCATCGGATGGGGACATTTCTACGCTGCTGACCCATCTCCGCTCGGGATGGTTCCTGCTGGCCCCACTATGGACTGGATTTTCGCTGATGTGTTGGACTTTAACAATATTATGTCAGACCCACTCGACTTCCATTGCTTTCGGTCTCCCCTAGAGGGGGGGTTACCCACATATGCGGTCCTCTCCAAGGTTTCTCATAGTCATTCATATTGACGTCCCACTGGGGTGAGTTTTCCTTGCCAGTATGTGGGCTCTGTACCGAGGATTTCGTTGTGGCTTGTACAGCCCTTTGAGACACTTGTGATTTAGGGCAATATAAATAAACATTGATTGATTGATTGATATATATATATATATATATATATATATATATATATATATATATTAGGGGTGTGGGAAAAAATCAAATCGAATTCGAATCACGATTCTCACGTTGTGCGATTCAGAATCGATTCTCATTTTTAAAAAATCGATTTTTTATTTTATTTTTTTGCATCAGTCAAAACCAATAATCATATTTCAGAACCTTTTTCGTTAAAAAGAGGAGTAAAACAGGGATGTCCTGCATCTGAATTATTATTTAATTTGGTTATTGAACCCTTAGCTGCAAAAATAAGAAGTGGAAATAATATTGATGTTATAAAAATCGGCTCTCAGTATAATAAGCTATCGATGTATTGTGACGACATAATTCTCTACCTGTCACATGTTAACTCCTCTCTACACTATATCAATAATGTCATCACTGAATATGGCTGTTTATCAGGGTATAAAGTCAATTGGGACAAATGTGAAATATTACCACTTAAGTGAATTATGAAGTGAATTATATTTTATATAGCGCTTTTTCTCAAGTGACTCAAAGCGCTTTACATTGTGAAACCCAATATCTAAGTTACATTTAAACCAGTGTGGGTGGCACTGGGAGCAGGTGGGTAAAGTGTCTTGCCCAAGGACACAACGGCAGTGACTAGGATGGCGGAAGCGGGGATCGAACCTGCAACCCTCAAGTTGCTGGCACGGCCACTCTACCAACCGAGCTATACTTAACACTGCAAGATATCACAAGTTCAGAACTCCAAAATTGGGTTTGGTTTTGAAATTGTATTGCATTATTTTGGTATCGTTGTGTATTGTTTTCATTAAAAAAAAAAAAAAAAAAATCGTTTTTGAATCGAGAATCGTGTTGAATTGAAAAAAAAAAGATTTTGAATCGAATCGTGACCCCAAGAATCGATTCTGAATGGAATCGTGGGACACCCAAAGATTCCCAGCCCTAATATATATGTATGTATATATATATATATATATATATATATATATATATATATATATATATATATATATATATATATATATATATATATATATATATATATATATATATATAAATAAATATATATATATTTATTTATTTATATATATTTATATATATATATTTATATATATATATATATATATATATATATATATATATATATATATATATATATATATATATATATATATATATATATATACACACACATAAATACATATATATACACACAGACATATGATAAAATAAGTCTTATTTTTGGTTCATTTAATAGTTAAAACAAATTTACATTATTGCAATCAGTTGATAAAACATTGTCCTTTACAATTATAAAAGCTTTTTACAAAAATCTACTACTCTGCTTGCATGTCAGCAGACTGGGGTAGATCCTGCTGAAATCCTATTTATTGAATGAATAGAGAACCCTTTTGAATCGGGAAAAAAAATCGTTTTTGAATCGAGAATCATGTTGAATTGAAAAAAAAAAATCGATTTTGAATCGAATCGTGACCCCAAGAATCGATATTGAATCGAATCGTGGGACACCCAAAGATTCACAGCCCTAGTGTATATATATATATATATATATATATATATATATATATATATATATATATATATATATATATATATATATGTATATATGTGTATATGTGTATATATATATATATATATATATATATATATATATATATATATATATATATATATATATATATATATATATATATATATATATATATATATATATATATATATATATATTAGGGGTGTGGGAAAAAATCGATTCAAATTCGAATCACGATTCTCACGTTGTGCGATTCAAAATCGATTCTCATTTTTAAAAAATCGATTTTTTATTAATTTTTTTTTTTTTTTAAATATTTATATTTATTTTTTTTATTTTTGTATTAATCAATCCAACAAAACAATACACAGCAATACCATAACAATTCAATCAGATTCCAAAACCAAACCCGACCCAGCAACACTCAGAACTGCAATAAACAGAGCAATTGAGAAGAGACACAAACACGACACAGAACAAAAAAAAAAAAAAATATTATCAACAACAGTATCAATATTAGTTACAATTTCAACATAACAGTGATTAAAAATCCCTCATTGACATTATCATTAGACATTTATTAAAAAAAAGAAAAAAAAAGAACAATAGTGTCACAGAGGCTTACACTTGCATCGCATCTCATAAGCTTGACAACACACTGTGTCCAATATTTTCACAAAGATAAAATAAGTCATATTTTTGGTTCATTTAATAGTTAAAACAAATTTACATTATTGCAATCAGTTGATAAAACATTGTCCTTTACAATTATAAAAACTTTTTACAAAAATCTACTACACTGCTTGCATGTCAGCAGACTGGGGTAGATCCTGCTGAAATCCTATGTATTGAATGAATAGAGAATCCTTTTGAATCTTGGCAAAAATCTTAGCCACACGATTATCAAATGTAATAGGAAAATGAATTCATACTGACCAAACTGGCTTCATGGAAGGTCGACAATCTTCAGACAATACAAGGAAATTGTTTAATGTTATTTACTATGCTAGAAGTCTCCCTTATCCCACAGCAGTATGTACTGTTGTTGCGGAGAAGGCATTCGACCGCATAAACTGGTCATTTATGTTTGGCACATTACGTAAATTTGGATTTGAAGATAATTTTATACAATGGATTAAGATGCATTATACAAGGCCCATGGCATCAGTCAAAACCAATAATCATATTTCAGAACCTTTTTCGTTAAAAAGAGGAGTAAAACAGGGATGTCCTGCATCTGGATTATTATTTAATCTGGTTATTGAACCCTTAGCTGCAAAAATAAGAAGTGAAAATAATATTCATGAAATAAAAATTGGCTCACAGTATAACAAGCTATCGATGTATTGTGACGACATAATTCTCTACCTGTCACATGTTAACTCCTCTCTTCACTATATCAATAATGTCATCACTGAATATGGCTGTTTATCAGGGTATAAAGTCAATTGGGACAAATGTGACATATTACCACTTAATAAACACTGCAAGAAATCACAAGTTCAGAACTCCAAAATTAAATGGAAAGAGGCAGAAATCATATATCTAGGACTACACATTACACCAAACCTTTATACAAGCAGAGATCTAAATCTTAAACATTTAAAAAATAAGATAGAATCCAAAATGGAACGCTGGTCACGTCTCCAAATATCACTTTGGGGTCGGGTGAACATAGTAGAATTGAGTATACTGCCAGCAGTTAATTATATACCGAAAATGATGCCAGTCCTAATTAATAAAAGTTGGTTTAAGAAAATACATACAATGATATCACATTTTATACGGTGTGGAAAGAAGGCCAGTTGTTCATACTTAAGGTTGTCTTGTACACAAGATAAAGGAGGACTACAATTACCAACGTTCTTACATTATTATATCTCCTTCGGTTGTGAACAAGCAAGCCACTTATTTCATTCTTCTGCAGATAAGGACTGGATCAACATAGGAAAAAATATGTTAATGAATTTGGACATTGATGTGGGGAGTTTATATTATATTAAAAAAATACCTAATGAATTGAGGCAGAGCCCAATAGAAGCCACCATTAACACTCTAAAACTGTGTCAGAAAATACTAGGAATCAAGTCAATGACATCTGTAAATCAACCGTTTTGGTACAATCCTAATATCATAATTAATAAAAATGTGGTTAAATGGACAACATGGAAAGATAGAGGTATTACTAAACTTCATCATATTATTAATAAAAACTCTTTTAAACCGTTCAATGATTTAGTTGATCAATATAATGTACCCAGAAATCATTTTTTAAATTTTATCTCTTTAAAACACGCTGTAAATAAATGCATATTCTCTGAAAGTATGTCTTTAAATAGCCATGAACTGGAAGATGCACTTTTTAATCAAGATCCATTTAAGAAATTAATTAAACTATTTTATGGAATAATAAATGAACACCACACTAGAAATGCAAATAGTGCATGTGTTCGGAAATGGATGATGGACTCAAACATTTTAGATGAAAGAGACATATCATGGAATGATATTTGGAAACATGCCAATAAGCCCTTTAGAAGCATTAAGGATAAGTTGACTCAATTGAAGTTCTTGAATATATTGTATTTTACATCTTCTCAGCTGTTTAAAATTGGTGTAGTAGATAGCAAGTTATGTATGAAGTGTCGGGCAGCCGAGGCAACTCTTGTTCATTTATTGTGGGAATGTCAGAGAATAAAAGAGTTATGGTTGAAAACAACAAAAGAAGCAATCACAGTCCTTAATATAAACATCCCAATTGATTGATTGATTGATATATTTTTATTTCAAATATGCATAAAAACAAGAGCAAGCCCGATCCAATACAGTGCTATAGCCTTAACAGCCATTATAACAAAATGAAAAACAATGGAGAATAAAAAACAAAAACAAATGAGCATTGGACTTTCTTTTTCTTTTTTTTTCTTTTTTCTTTCTTTTTTTTTACATATTTGAAAAGGAGTGAGAAGAAGTTTACACTTATTTAATCCCACCCCTTTTCTTTAAATCATAAATTACTCTGAGCTAGAACTACCTATTCACTCAATGTACAAACTTAATGAACTTGTATATACTGTACATACATCATAGTTGTATGTACATACATATGCACACCACACACATACATAGCCACATCATTACCACTAGTGATCATGGAAATGGTATGATGCCACCACAACAACACCACTGCCTCAATGGGCAGCCCCACACTCTTCTGTAACACAAACAACCCAATATCAAAGCCCTTCTTCATCTCTGTACCTCTGGAATGCCATGTACTTATACTTCTTTTTAAACTGGTTTATGTTTGGACATTGCTTTAACTCATCATTCAAACCATTCCATAATTTCACTCCACAAATTGAAATACAAAAACTTTTAATGGTCGTTCTACAACTAAGCATTTTGAAATTTAAATTCCCCCTTAAATTATAACCGCCCTCTCGTGTGCTGAACAATTTTTGAATGCTTCCTGGGAGTTTATTTATTTTGGCTTTATACATTATTTGTGCAGTTTGATACAAAATAATATCATTAAATTTCAATATTTTTGACTGTAAGAATAGTGAGTGAGTATGGTCCAGATATCCAACCTTGTTGATGATCCGTACAGCTCTTTTCTGGAGTATAGTTGTTGAATTTAATGAGCTTTTATAATTATTCCCCCAGACTTCCACGCAGTAGGTTAAATATGGTAAAACTAATGAACAGTAAAGAATGTGGAGTGATTTGTGATCCAGAACCTGCTTTGCTTTATTTATTACTGAGATGCTTCTTGACAACTTAGATTGTACATGTTTTATATGTGATTTCCAGTTAATTTGATCATCAATTGTAACTCCAAGGAATTTTATTTCAAAAACCCTTTCAATATCCACCCCATCTATTTGTATCTGCACCCTTGTTTCACATGTCCTCTTTCCAAACAGTATTAACTTAGTCTTAGTCAGATTTAATGACAATTTATTATAGTCAAACCAAGTTTTTAGTTTACTCATTTCTTCCATAATGACTTCCTGCAATTGTTTTAAGTCATCCCCTGAACAAAACATATCAGTGTCATCAGCAAATAACACTAATTTCAATAATGTAGACACTTTACATATATCATTGATATACAGGATGAACAGTTTTGGCCCCAACACTGACCCCTGGGGGACACCACAAGCAATATCCAAACATGATGAACAGCAATCCCCCAACGTCACAAACTGTTGTCTCTTATTTAAGTAACTTTTAAGCCAATCTAATACAACTCCCCTGATTCCATACTTTTCCATTTTATTGATTAATATATCATGGTTAATTGTGTCAAATGCTTTTTTTAGATCAATAAATATTCCCATTGCATATTGTTTCTTTTCTATGGCATGTGTGATTTCCTCTATTGTTTCAACTATTGCCATTGATGTAGATCTGTTTGATCTAAACTCATATTGACAGTCAGAGAGTAATTTATGCTTTTCTATAAATGCATCCAACCTGTTATTGAATAGTTTTTCTAATATTTTAGAGAATTGTGGGAGTAAAGAGACGGGTCTATAGTTTGTGAAGTGGTGTTTGCTCCCAGTTTTAAACAGAGGTATAACTTTAGCTATTTTCATTTCATTTGGAAATGCGCCGGTTTGAAATGACAAATTACAGATATATGTTAATGGTTTTGATATCCCTGTAATGACCTTTTTCACCAATGCCATACTAATGTCATTGGAGTCAGTGGACATTTTGTTCTTACATTTGTTTACAATATCCAACACTTCTTCTTCACCCACTGCATTTAAAAACATAGAATTGGGATTTCTCTCCAACAATCCCTCCATATTTTTACCAGTTGTCTGTGGATCTGGGATTTTTTCTGCAAGTTCAGGTCCAATACTTACAAAGAATTTATTGAAGGCATTAGCCACATCTTCAATATTATCATTTTCTTTACCATCATTTGTAAAATACGTTGGATAGTTATTTGAAGAGGTACTGTTTCTTATAATACTGTTTAATAAATTCCATATTCCTTTGATATTGTTTTTATTATCATCTAGTAATTTCTTATAATAATCTCTCTTATTTGACCTTATAATATGAGTTAATTTGTTTTTATATTTTTTATATTTATTTTCTGCTTCTTTTGTTTTCAATCTTATAAATTCCCTGTAAAGTGTTTTTCTTTTTGCAAGCATTTTGCAATCCCTTTGTAATCCAAGGACAATTGGTATATTTTCTTCTACTGGTGCATTCTTTTATTGGGCAATTTTTATCGTATAATGACCTAAATATTCTCAAGAATATATTGTAAGCACTATTAACATCACCATTTTCATAAATTACATCCCAATTCTGCTCCAGTAAATCATGTTTAAATGAACTAATGGATTCCTCTGATCTCGTTCTTCTGTATTGGGTTGGCTTTTCTAGTTTTTTTTGTCCTGTAGTTTCCATTAAATATCAGAAAAACTGGGAGGTGGTCAGTGATATCTTTGATCAATAGCCCACTTACGGTCTTATTCTCAATATCATTAGTGAATATGTTGTCGATTAGAGTGGCAGAGTGAGACGTAATTCGACTGGGTCTGGTGATTTTGGGATATAGACTCATACTGTACATTGTGTCAATGAAATTATCTATATCTTTAGTTTTACTGGGATTTAACATGTCAATATTAAAGTCTGCACAAATGAAGACAGCTTTACTAACGTTACTCTCCTTTGAAAACAGGCATTCCATCCAATCTGTAAAACGTTCAATGCTTGTACCTGGCGATCTGTATATACAACTAATAATGACATTTCTACTTTTTTATACACATTTCAATTGTTAGACATTCAAGTAGGTTATCAACCACAGTTGTCATATCATCCAGACGTTTGAATCTCAAGGTGTTATCCACATAGATTGCCCATGACACTGCAAACTTGTATTCTTGGGGATCTACATCAATTTAGTAACGTGTCATCAAAGAGTAAAAATGCATTTCTTTCAATATGCATAATAACAAAAAGGGTAATATTAAAAAAATGGATAGATGTTGACAGTCCAACTCATACTGACTGGTACACACAAGCTATGGAGATGATATCATTAGAAAAAACTGCATTTAGTTTAGATCCATTATTTAAATATGTTTTAACTATTAAATGAACCAAAATATGACTTATTATATCATTGTGGAAAATATTGGACACAGTCTGTTGTCAAGCTTATGAGATGCAATGCAAGTGTAAGCCACTGTGACACTATTTTTATTTTATTTTATTTTATTAGAAATGTCTAATAATTATGTCAATGAGGGATTTTTAATCACTGCTATGTTGAAATTGTAACTAATATTGATACTGTTGTTGATACTATAAATTTTTGTTTGCAGGATAAAAAAGCAATAAGGTGCATATATAAATAAATAAATAGGTTACTGTACAGATAAATATATTGCACTTTTTTTACATGCGTCCACGTTTATGGATGTATGTTATATTGTCTTTTTTTATTCCAGCGAGTTAATCCATTTTGGTGGGAGTTGAGGGGATTTTTATGGTGCGTTCAAGAGTCTTACGGCCTGAGGGAAGAAGCTGTTACAGAACCTGGAGGTTCTGCTTCGGAGGCTGCGGAACCTCTTTCTAGAGTCCAGCATAAATGATAAATAATAAAATTCCGTTTACGGCACATAGTAATGTCGTAATTCAGCTCTGAGTGTGACACTTAAGATTCAGTCCTACACTTCGCTGAAAGTGTGAGTAAGACGCTTGATAACTAACTTTTAAGTGCAGCTTTCAGCGAATAATTTATTTACTCTTAAGTCAACTCTTAGCAGACTTCTTAGGAGTAATTCTAAGAAGCTTGATAAGTACGGCCCCTGGTTTTTGGTGCAATATCTACATAGGTGTATAGAGGCCCATTTCCAGCAACTATCACTCCAGTGTTCTAATGGTACAATGTGTTTGCTCATTGGCTCAGAAGGCTAATTGATGATTAGAAAACCATTGTGCAATCATGTTCACACATCTGAAAACAGTTTAGCTCGTTACAGAAGCTACAAAACTGACCTTCCTTTGAGCAGATTGAGTTTCTGGAGCATCACATTTGTGGGGTCAATTAAACGCTCAAAATGGCCAGAAAAAGAGAACTTTCATCTGAAACTCGACAGTCTATTCTTGTTCTTAGAAATGAAGGCTATTCCACAAAATTGTTTGGGTGACCCCAAACTTTTGAACGGTAGTGTATATATATATATATATATATATATATATATATATATATATATATATATATATATATATATATATATATATATATATATATATATATATATATATATATATATACAAACCCTGTTTGTATATATATACATATAAAGTAGTTGGGAAAGGGCATGTTCACCACTGTGTTACATGGCCTTTCCTTTTAACAACACTCAGTAAACGTTTGGGAACTGAGGAGACACATTTTTTAAGCTTCTCAGGTGGAATTCTTTCCCATTCTTGCTTGATGTACAGCTTAAGTTGATCAACAGTCCGGAGGTCTCCGTTGTGGTATTTTAGGCTTCATAATGCGCCACACATTTTCAATGGGAGACAGGTCTGGACCACAGGCAGGCCAGTCTACTACCCGCACTCTTTTACTATGAAGCCACGTTGATGTAACACGTGGCTTGGCATTTTCTTGCTGAAATAAGCAGGGGCGTCCATGGTAACGTTGCTTGGATGGCAACATATGTTGCTCCAAAACCTGTATGTACCTTTCAGCATTAATGGTGGCTTCACAGATGTGTAAGTTACCCATGTCTTGGGCACTAATACACCCCCATACCATCACAGATGCTGGCTTTTCAACTTTGCGCCTATAACAATCCGGATGGTTCTTTTCCTCTTTGGTCCGGAGGACACGACGTCCACGTTTCCAAAAAACTATTTGAAATGTGGACTCATCAGACCACAGAACACTTTTCCACTTTGTATCAGTCCATCTTAGATGAGCGCAGGCCCAGCGAAGCCGACGGCGTTTCTGGGTGTTGTTGATAAACGGTTTTCGCCTTGCATAGGAGAGTTTTAACTTGCACTTACAGATGTAGCAACCAACTGTAGTTACTGACAGTGGGTTTCTGAAGTGTTCCTGAGCCCATGTGGTGAAATCCTTTACGCACTGATGTCGCTTGTTGATGCAGTACAGCCTGAGGGATCGAAGGTCACAGGCTTAGCTGCTTACGTGCAGTGGTTTCTCCAGATTCTCTGAACCCTTTGATGATATTACAGACCGTAGATGGTGAAATCCCTAAATTCCTTGCAATAGCTGGTTGAGAAAACATTTTCTTAAACTGTTCAACAATTTGCTCTCACATTTGTTGACAAAGTGGTGACCCTCGCCCCATCCATGTTTGTGAATGACTGAGCATTTCATGGAATCTACTTTTATACCCAATAATGGCACCCACCTGTTCCCAATTTTCCTGTTCACCTGTGGGATGTTCCAAATAAGTGTTTGATGAGCATTCCTCAACTTTATCAGTATTTATTGCCACCTTTCCCAACTTCTTTGTCACATGTTGATGGCATCAAATTCTAAAGTTAATGATTTTTTGCAACAAAAAAAAAACGTTTATCAGTTTGAACATCAAATATGTTGTCTTTGTAGCATATTCAACTGAATATGGGTTGAAAATTATTTGCAAATCATTGTATTCTGTTTATATTTACATCTAACACAATTTCCCAACTCATATGGAAACGGGGTTTGTATATGTGTGTATATATAATCAAAAACAGTTGCCAATTGAAATTGTGTGACAAAGCTATATCATATGTTTATATTCACATATATTTAGCACCAAACGTTTATATAATGCATCACTGGTTTAGTTTATAAAGGCCTCCATTAAAGGCATCAGGCTGCAGCTTTTCTTTCTGGCGTTCAGTAAAATTATGCATGCAAAAAGAAAAACAAACAAAACAGTTTATCCAACAACAGAAAAATCCTTGTTTTTAAATGTTGCTCATTGTAAACAAGTCTGAAACAAATACTCAATAAGCAATAACCATATTTACTGGGTACACTGTAAGGAATGTATATATGTATGTATGCAGTATATATATATATATATATATATATATATATATATATATATATATATATATATATGATATACATTGCAGTGGTGTATTACCCATGCGTGTGTCGTTGTCGTGGGGTTACCTGGCAATGTGTTTTTGTCAAGAACTGAGGTTGACCATGCTTCCCCCAGACAGGCTCAGGAAAGACCTACACTATGGGCACCGGCTTCGACGTGAGCCTGAGCCCCCTGGAGCAGGGCATCATCACGCGTGCTGTCCACCAGCTCTTCCAAGGCATCGAGAGCAGGAGGGAGCGCGCCAACGAGGCCGGCACCCCGCCCCCTGAATTTAAAGTCACCGCCCAGTTTCTTGAGGTGCGTGGCCAACGGGACCAGACGTGTGTGTGTGTGTGTGTGTGCGTGCGTACGTGCGTGCGTGCGTGTGTGGGTGAGTGTGTTTGTGTTTGTGTGTGTGTGTGTGTGTGCGCGCGTGCGTGCACAAGTGGGGCCCCAGTGAACTCTAACCTGATGAGACAAAAATGGGAACCTCTCCTGCCCCTCCTCCGCAAGCGGGTGACGGATGGGCAGGAGAGTCTGCTGTGCTTTGTCTTGTCGAATGTCGGACATGAGTCTTCATCACTTTAGGCTAGAAGACAGATAGGAGCGAGGGCTGAATGGAGGAGCAATGAGATAACATGCCAGTGAAGGTTCCTGCTAAATGTTTTGGAGTGCATGATTATGTTTTAAAGGATTTGTATGACTGCAATAATATTGTTTCCTTGATGTGTAGCCCTCTGGTGGTGGTGTATTCCTTCTCGGGTCAAAAGGTTATCTCTGTCGATTGTAAACAGATGTGTGTGTGTTGGACAGTAGGTGGGAACAGCTGAACATTCAGTTGACCTCTGTGATCTTTGGCCTTATTTGTCTTATAGGTTACTCTTTTGACCTATTGAGCAAAATAAGATGTTTAAACAAGAAACACATACCTCATTTTCCGGGCTATAGAGCGCACCGGTATTCAAGCCGCACCCACCAAATTTTAGAATAAATACATATGTTTACATATATTATCCCAACAGGACTATAAGCTGCAGATATATATTGGTACTAGGGCTGGGCGATATGGCCTTTTTTTAATATCTCGATATTTTTAGGCCATGTCACGATACACGATATATATCGCAATATTTTGCCTTAGCCTTGAATGAACACTTGATGCATATAATCACAGCAGTATGATGATTTTATGTGTCTACATTAAAACATTCTTCTTCGTACTGCATTAATAGATGCTAATTTTAAACTTTCATGCAGAGAGGGAAATCACAACTAAGTCAATTTAGCAAAATAGTATTTACTAAACAGTTATTAAGCAGTGGCACAAGCATTCATGTCATTTCAAAACAGAAAGTGCAAGATTGTCAGAGACATTTTCAAACAAGCTATTAGTGCACTTTTGTGCATGATGTCACTAAGATGACAAGTCAAAACAACACTAAATTAAAGTGCACTTTTTGTACAGAACGCCACTACAATAGTTTAAAACATATAAAGTGCACTTTTGTGCATGATGTCACACAAGATATTTCAATAACTTTCAAATAAAATGAGCTGCATAATAGGAAATCAAATAGTGTATGTCCTTCACTATGTGGTAGGTTCCGGCGGACGTTATCTCCTTATGTCGTGGACTATTTTTTTCATGTGGGGTGGCACCGAAGAGAGATGTTGACATGCGGAGTAAGCACTCTTCATTCTCTAGCGGGTGACTTTTCAAATGATGCTACATATTAGCAGTAATGCTACTTTTTGTAGCAACGCTTTGCCCCACGTTTGACATATTACGGTTGTCTGTTCGACATATTCCCACTTGAAGCCAAACCACCGCCAGACAATGGACCCCGTGCTGTTTTTCTTGGGAATTAATTCTTCCTTCATTTGTTACCAGATTTGCACCTTCTTTCTCTCGTATTACCACTCGCACCACAGCTAACGTTACCCATGCTGCTACTTCTCTGATCCGCAAAGGGCGTATACTTATGTGACGTATGTAAGAAGGTGCGCTTGTTTTGTCTCTGTGAGAAGGAGAGACCAGAAAGAGTGAGAAGAGCCTGTAGTGTATGCCTGCAGCTAAAAGCAACTGCGTGAGAATGTATACTCGAATATCACGATATACTCATTTTCTATATCGCACAGAGACAAACCCGCGATATATCGAGTATATCGATATATCGCCCAGCCCTAATTGGTACGAAAGATTTAGTAAATGTTTGTTTACATACCTTAATTGTTTCCAAACGGTGTCTGTAACACGGCAGTAAAATGGATGATCAAAGAAAACAGAAGTCATTGTCATGGACCCACTAGCTGCGCAAGCTAGCTCTCTAATCAGCTAAACACACTCAATAACACCACGGTAATGTTTTGGTGAATTTACCAAACTGAAACCAAACAAAAAGAATGCCATTGTAAGTTAATAATACTAACACATACACTTGTAAACGTATTAGCATATTAGCTAATGCTAAAGACGCCAGCTTGATTACATTACAATAGCATGTACAAATATGCATGAAAACACTCCTACAGATATCACACATGGGACGCTTTAGTAAGTATGAATTGTTATAGTTAAATTGTAAAACTTACAAACGTTGCTTGGAGTGATGAATGAATATTTTTTCGAGCAGAAACACTATGTAGACAAAACGGGACATATACTTCCGGTTCAAGGCACGAAACAGTAAGCACCTTGGCAACACGCAGCACCTGCAGTGAGCGAACTCGTCCAAAAGAAGGCGCCATAGAACAAACAATAACACATCTGTGGAAGGGGTTTGTGATCAGCGCACTGTTGGAGTAAAGGTCAGCGCCTCTGTCCAGGGTGCTGAAAACAGCGCGCCATCAGACGGGGGCGTGGCATGTGCTGAAGGAGAGACACAGCTGGCAGATGATTGGTTTGCGCGGGTGGTACGTGTTAAACTAATCATCTGTTTTCTTTAACAGTGAGCGGCCGGGTGCAGGAAGGGAGGAAGTTGGGAGAGAGACTGAAAAGTCAAAAATAAAGCAGAGTATTTGATGGTGGTGTTGGAAAACATTAAAAAAACCTATTGAAAACTCTATGCGCTTGATCACTTTGACGTGCATCTGTGGAACCGCAAGACAGCGACTTCTACAACATATTTTCAGTGTCTGAGAGTGCTCTTTGAAAACTATTTGATGATGACAGAACATAATGGCTGTTAACAAAGAAAAATCAATAAATTAGTTGCGCCATTTTATGAGCCGCAGGATTCAAAACGTGGGAAAAAAGTTGCGGCTTATAGTCCAGAAAACATGGTAATAAGAATGGCTGTTTAGTACATTACTTTTTATGATGTGAAGGTCATGTGTTATTTTCATGTCTCGTTACTATAGCTTTACAACGAGGAAATTCTGGACTTGTTTGATGGGACTCGGGATCTGGAGAGCCGAAGCAGGAAGTCCAACATCAAAATCCATGAAGATGCCAGCGGGAGCATCTACACCACTGGGGTCACTTCTAGACTCGTACACACCGAGGAAGAGGTGAGTGAAAATGTGTCCGAGGGTTTTGTTCCCGTAGACGATTAGGAACTGAATTCAGTACATTCACACTGCAGGGTCGGATGTCCAATTCGGATTTTTTTTTTGTCAAATCCCATCTTTTTAGTGGCCGTTCACATCACAAAAAAAAAAAATTCTAATGTGAATGCAATCTGACCCGTATGCGGACATGACGTCGCACGTACTGCAGTGTTTACGGAAGTAAACATGGCTTCCACGCTAGTCCTGGCTCATTTGTGGCAATTTCAAAAATTGTGTGCAAACTTTTTCGGAACTGAATTATTACGCGTAGAAGATTAAGAAGGAATTTTGGTAAAAGTATGTTGGCTCTGGCAGTTTTTACGTAATTATTTCTTTCGATGTGTGCTTGAAGGCTTGTGCTTGTGGGCGAGCAGTCAGAGACAGGAGTGCTGGAACTTTCCCTTAAGTTCCTAAAACATGTTATTTTTACGTTTTCTGCTCTGTTGTCAACTATTCATTTTGTAACTGTCTATTTTGGCGAATAATTATAACGCTTATCGCTCTTTGATGACATCCTGGTCGGATGAATGCGACCTGAAACATTGAGGACCTATTGGATATATATCCGATTTACGACATACGAAAGAGGCCTGGGTCGGAAATTTGGAATTGCATTGTTCACAAGAACATAAAAACATCAGATAAAGGTCGCTTATGGCAAAAAAAATCCTAATTTAACTGCAGTGTGAACATGGCCTTATAGATAGTGACCGAAGTCCAATTGTATTACCGGGTACCGGATCTACGTGAAATCAAATGGTGCCATATTTCGATACCTTTTGTTCCATGTGACGTCACAAGCAGTCGCGCTGTGTCTCGGTAATGTTTGAATTTTCCATGCTAACAAAGCAAGAAGAAGACGCTCAAAAATGAAGTAAGGCTCCACCTTTAAAAATAAAAAATTATAACTCCATGCTAATTTTCATAGAGTTTCCCTTAGCCATGTTACAGATTAGCATTAGCAATTTTACATGGCGATTTTAATGCCTTAAACTACAACTGAGATGTTACAATCAAACAGCAGGTGTGTAGTAAATACAATACTTAAAGTTTCAACACTTTGTAGGGCTCAACAAAAGAAAAGACTGGCACATTCAAGACTACTTTCTGGCTATGGCAACACACTGTAGTCAACACACGAACGTCTTGGAATTGCAGCTGTATGTATATAAAAAAGTACAATACAGTACTTTCAAACAAGACACAAAAGTGTAAGAAAACAAGACGAATATCTTAGAATGTGTTTTGTGGCAATTCAATTTTGACCACAGCATCAGTTGCTATCAATCAATCAATCAATCAATCAATGTTTATTTATATAGCCCTAAATCACAAGTGTTTTAAAGGGCGGCACAAGCCACAACGACATCCTCGGTACAGAGCCCACATATGTCGAGTGGTGCTTTCCATCATTTCCAGCAGACTGAACTGCAAAATGATTACCCCAAAATCGATTCTCGATTCAACACGATTTTCCTATTATTTTATTTAGTATATAAATTACATTAAAACTTTTTTAAAACAGGTTTCAGGTACCAAAAGCTCCTCTTGGCTGCTGACGTACGACTTATACGTGCAGTGTTGGCCTAAAAAAGCATTTTTAACAATTATTTGGATAACATGTATTTACAAAGTATTTTAATCAATCAAACTCAATAAAATTGAGCAACTCTAACCTAATACCAGCGTTACAATGCTCAGGATAGAAATTTACAACGCAATTGAGAAGACATAATACAATACTTCAATAATAAAAAAAGGAAAACCAAAAATGTATCAAATCAGTAGTATCAATAATGATAGTCTTTTAATGTATTTAATATTAAAAAAAAAGATTTAAAACAAAAATATTACAAAATATATATATTTATGTATGTATATATATATATATATATATATATATATATATATATATATATATATATATATATAGATATATATATATATATTTTTTTTATTCTAGGGGGTGCTAAAAATTGAATGACATCCATATATATACAGTATATATATATATATATTTATAGAGATGTCCGATAATATCGGCATTCCAATATTATCGACCAATAAATGCTTTAAAATGTAATATCGGATATTATCGGTATCGGTTTTAAAATTATCGGTATCGGATTCAAAAAGTAAAATTTATGACTTTTTAAAACGCCGCTGTGTACACGGATGTAGGGAGAAGTACAGAGCGCCAATAAACCTTAAAGGCACTGTCTTTGCGTGCCGGCCCAGTCACATAATATTTACGGCTTTTCACACACACAAGTGAATGCAAAGCATACTTGGTCAACAGCCATACAGGTCACACTGAGGGTGACCGTATAAACAACTTTAACACTGTTACAAATATGCGCCACACTGTGAACCCACACCAAACAAGAATGACAAACACATTTCGGGAGAACATCCGCACCGTAGCACAACATAAAAACAACAGAACAAATACCCAGAACCCCTTGCAGCACTAACTCTTCCGGGACCCTACAATATAGACCCCCCCAAACCCCGCCCACCTCAACCTCCTCATGCTCTCATGTCAAAAATTCCAAGCTGCTGTTTTGAGGCATGTTAAAAAAAATAATGCACTTTGTGACCTCAATAATAAATATGGCAGTGCCATGTTGGCATTTTTTTCCATAACTTGAGTTGATTTATTTTGGAAAACCTTGTTACATTGTTTAATGCATCCAAAGGGGCATCACCACAAAATTAGGCATAATAATGTGTTAATTCCACGACTCTATATATCGGTATCGGTTGATATCGGATTTGGTAATTAAGAGTTGGAAATTGATTTTGAATCTGAATACATAAAAATCGCGATCTGGAAGTGATTCGATTGTCTTTGAGCACCCCGGTAATTTGGGAATAAATCCTGATTAAGATCTTTTATAAAAAAAAAAAGATTTATATATATATATATATATATATATATATATATATATATATATATATATATATATATATATATATATATATATATATATATATATATATATATATATATATATATATATACAGTATATATACATATACAGTATATATACATATATTATATATATATATATTTATATATACATGTATATATATGTGTATATATATGTATATATGCATGTGTATATATATATATATATATATATATATATATATATATATATATATATATATATATATATGTTTATATGTGTATACAAGTGTATATATATACATATATATATATATATATAATATATATATATATATATATATATATATGTATATATATATATATATATATATATATATATATATATATATATATATATATATATATATATATATATATATATATATATATATGTAGGTATATATATATATATACATTAGGGGTGTGGGAAAAATATATATATATATATATATTTTTTATATATATATATATATATATATGTATATATATATATATATATATATTCGAATTCAAATCGCGATTCTCACTTTGTGCGATTCAGAATCGATTCTCATTTTTAAAAAATCAATTTTTTTTTAAATTATTTATTAAAAAAAATTATTATTATTATTTTTTTATTTTTTTAAAAGAATCAATCCAACAAAACAATACACAGCAATACCATAACAATGCAATCCAATTCCAAAACCAAACCCGACCCAGCAACACTCAGAACTGCAATAAACAGAGCAATTGAGAGGAGACACAAACACGACACAGAACAAACCAAAAGTAGTGAAACAAAAATAAATATTATCAACAACAGTATCAATATTAGTTTCAATTTCAACATAGCAGTGATTAAAAATCCCTCATTGACATTATCATTAGACATTTATAAAAAATAAAAAAAAAGAACAATAGTGTCACAGTGGCTTACACTTGCATCGCATCTCATAAGCTTGAAAACACACTGTGTCCAATATTTTCACAAAGATAAAATAAGTCATATTTTTGGTTCATTTAATAGTTAAAACAAATTTACATTATTGCAATCAGTTGATAAAACATTGTCCTTTACCATTATAAAAGCTTTTTACAAAAATCGACTACTCTGCTTGCATGTCAGCAGACTGGGGTAGATCCTGCTGAAATCCTATGTATTGAATGAATAGAGAATCCTTTTGAATCTTCGCA
The DNA here is from genome assembly GCF_033978785.1 of Entelurus aequoreus. Classification (NCBI taxonomy): domain Eukaryota; kingdom Metazoa; phylum Chordata; class Actinopteri; order Syngnathiformes; family Syngnathidae; genus Entelurus; species Entelurus aequoreus. The sequence goes on from NC_084731.1 coordinate 53,303,280, forward strand.
AAAATCTTAGCCACACGATTATCAAATGTAATAGGAAAATTACTGACCAAACTGGCTTCATGGAAGGTCGACAATCTTCAGACAATACAAGGAAATTGTTTAATGTTATTTACTATGCTAGAAGTCTCCCTTATCCCACAGCAGTATGTACTGTTGATGCGGAGAAGGCATTCGACCGCATAAACTGGTCATTTATGTTTTGCGCATTACGTAAATTTGGATCTGGAGATAATTTTATACAATGGATTAAGATGCTTTATACAAGGCCCATGGCATCAGTCAAAACCAATAATCACATTTCATAACCTTTTTCGTTGAAAAGAGGAGTAAAACAGAGAGCCGGCTAGTTCTTGTTTAAAAGACTTCTTACCCGGACACTCCACACTTCTTTGGTTAGCTTTTTCCTTTGTTGTTAGCCCCGCTCGGCATCCCCGCTTCTGCTTCCGCTCACACCGCTTACGTCGCCTCCATTGGCGGTCCCCGCTAATACTTGACTCCGCTGCTACAAAGGCCGCTCGATGTAGCCCGCGAAGTATTCCCATGCTAGCTATATATGTGTATATATATATATATATATATATATATATATATATATATATATATATATATATATATATATACATATATATATATATATATATATATATATATATATATATATATATATATATATATATATATATATATATATACATACACATATATATATATATATATATATATATATATACATACACATATATATATATATATATATATATATATATATATATATATATATATATATATATACACATATATATATATATGTATATATATATATATATATATATATATATATATATATATATATATATATATATATATATATATATATATATATATATATATATATATATAAAAATGTGTATATATATATATATATATTTATATATATGTTATTGTTTACTTTATTACTCTAGTATACTCTGGACTGAAGCTGTGTGCTTTCATTGTTTTTCTAAAGTTCTAAAGGTACATAAGAGACATGCAGTGCATCCGCAAAGTATTCATACAATATATGTTATGATACAGCCTTATTCCAAAATGGAATTTATTAAATTCAAACTGCCCAAAGATAGGTGTGCAGCTTGTGGCATTATGTTCAAAAAGACTTGCAGCTGTAATTGCTGCCACAGGTGCATCAACAAAGTAACCAGCAAAGGTTGTCAATATTTGTATACATATGATTTTTTTTTGGAATAAATTTGCTATATATTAAAAAAAATCACATTGTCATTATGGGGTATTGTGTGTAGAATTTTGAGGACAAAAATGAATGTATTCCATTTCGGAATAAGGCTGCAACATATTAAAATGTAGGAAAAGTGAAGCGCTGTGAATACTTTCCAGATGTCGCTGGTATGGATGTATTTCATATAAAAAAAGTAGTAACTGAATATTTTCTGTGTTTGCAGCTGCTGCAGTGTCTGAAACTCGGCGCACTGTCCCGCACCACCGCCAGCACGCAGATGAACGCCCAAAGCTCGCGCTCGCACGCCATCTTTACCATCTACCTCTGCCAGATGAGAGTCTGCCAACCCGTACAAACGGTGAGCAGGACGCAAAGAGAACGTGAATAAAACCAAACAAAGGAAGAGAGGGAGGAGGGCTCAATGTGAGCCTTGTCAGAGTTTCATCATAATCTACTTTTACACTTAAATCTGTCTGTGGGCAGAGGGAGGAGGATTAGGATTAAAAAGTGCACAGAAGAGGCAGGTAAGGGTAAGAAGGAATGTAGGGGGGTCAAAAAAATTATACAGTATATGCTGAAGATTGTGAAATTAGGTTTACAGTTAGAATAGACAAAATGTTAACCTTGGGTGCTTGTAAGTGGCCAACCTTTAAATAAAGTCTTTTAAATAAAGATGTTTTGAATAAACACGTTAACGGCCTTCTGAAACCCCCTACTACCGACCACGCAGTCTGATAGTTTATATATCAATGATGAAATCTTAACATTGCAACACATGCCAATACGGCCGGGTTAACTTATAAAGTGCAATTTTAAATTTCCCGCGAAACTTCCGGTTGAAAACGTCTATGTATGATGAAGTATGCGCGTGACGTCAATCGTTGAAACGGAAGTATTCGGACCCCATTGAATCCAATACAAACAGCTCTGTTTTCATCGCAAAATTCCACAGTATTCTGGACATCTGTGTTGGTGAATCTTTTGCAATTTGTTTAATGAACAATGAAGACTGCAAAGAAGAAAGTTGTAGGTGGGATCGGTGTATTAGCGGCTGACTACAGCAACACAACCAGGAGGACTTTGAGATGGATAGCAGACGCGCTAGCCGCCGACCTCACCTTGACTTCCTCCGTCCCTGGCCGCCGACCGCATCTATGATCGGGTGAAGTCCTTCGTCGCGCCGTCGATCGCTGGAACGCAGGTGAGCATGGGTGTTGATGAGCAGATGAGGGCTGGCGTAGGTGGATAGCTAATGTTTTTAGCATAGCTCTGTGAGGTCCCGTTGCTAAGTTAGCTTCAATAACGTCGTTAGCAACAGCATTGTTAAGCTTCGCCAACCTGGAAAGCATTAACCGTGTAGTTACATGTCCATGGTTTAATAGTATTGTTGATTTTCTGTCTATCCTTACAGTCAGGGGTTTATTTCTTTTGTTTCTATCTGTACTTAAGCCCGATGCTATCACGTTAGCTCCGTAGCTTAAGTGCTTCAACGATGTATTGTCGTGGAGATAAAAGTCACTGTGAATGTCCATTTCGCGTTCTCGACTCTCATTTTCAAGAGGATATAGTATCCGAGGTGGTTTAAAATACAAATCCGTGATCCACAATAGAAAAAGGAGAGAGTGTGGAATCCAATGAACCCTTGTACCTAAGTTACGGTCAGAGCGAAAAAAGATACGTCCTGCACTGCACTCTAGTCCTTCACTCTCATGTTCCTCATCCACAAATCTTTCATCCTGGCTCAAATTAATGGGGTAATCGCGCTTTATAAGTCCGAATCGCTCTCGCTGCATTGTAAACAATGGGGAAATGTGAGGAGCCTTTCAACCTGCGACGTCACGCTACTTCCGGTACAGGCAAGGCTTTTTTTATTAGCGACCAAAAGTTGCGAACTTTATCGTCGATGTTCTCTACTAAATCCTTTCAGTAAAAATATGGCAATATCGCGAAATGATCAAGTATGACACATAGAATGGATCTGCTATCCCCGTTTAAATAAAAAATAATACTTTCAGTAGGCCTTTAAGATAAAGTAAAAAAAGACGTTTAGATAAAGACATTTGAATAAAGACGTTTAAATAAAGACCTTTAAATAAAGACTTTTAAGTAAAGATGTGTCTTTAAATATAGATGTTCAAATAAAGACGTTTAAATAAAGACGTTTAAATAAATACGTTTACATAAAGATGTTTACATAAAGACGTTTTGATAAAGACGTTTGGATAAAGACATTTAAATAAAGACGTTTCGATAAAGACGTTTAAAAATATGTTTAAATAAAGACATTTTCATAAAGACGTTTTCATAAAGACGTTTTCATAAAGACGCTTTCATAGACATTTAAATAAAGACGTTTAAATAAAGACGTTTAGATAAAGACGTTTAAATAAAGACGTTTAGATAAATACATTTAAATAGACGTGTAGATAAAGACGTTTAAATAAAGACGTTTAGATAAATACATTTAAATAGACGTGTCTTTAAATAAAGATGTTTGAATAAAGACGTTTTGATGAAAACGTTTAGATAGAAGTGTCTTTGAATAAAGGCGTTTAAATAAAGATTTTTGAATAAAGTCGTTTGAATAAAGATGTTTGAATAAAGACGTTTGAATAAAGACGTTTAAACAGAGACGTTTAAATAGAGACGTTTAAAAAGAGACGTTTCGATAGACATTTCGATAAAGACGTTTCGATAAAGAAGTTTCGATAAAGAAGTTTCGAAAAAGACGTCTTTAAATAAAGACGTTTCGATAAATACGTTTAAATAAAAATGTGTCTTTGAATAAAGACGTTTAATTAAAGATGTTTGAATAAAGACGTTTGAATAAAGACGTTTGAAAAAAGACGTTTGAAAAAAGACGTTAAAATAAAGACGTGTCTTTAAATACAGATGTTTGAATAAAGACGTTTAAATAAAGACGTGTCTTGAAATAAAGACGTTTGGATAAAGACGTTTAAAGATGTTTAGATAAAGACGTTTAGATAGACGTTTAGATAAAGACGTTTAAATAAAGACATTTAAATAAAGGTGTTTAGATAGACGTTTAAATAAGGACATTTTGGTAAAGACGTTTAAATAAAGATGTGTCTTTAAATAAAGATGTCTTTAAATAAAGATGTTTGAAAAAAGACGTTTCGATAAAGACGTTTGGATGAAGACGTTTGGATGAAGACGTTTAGATAAAGACCTTTAGATAAAGACGTTTAAACATATGTTTTCATAAAGACGTTTTCATAAAGACGTTTAGATAAAGACATTTAAATAGACGTGTCTTTAAATAAAGACGTTTAAATAAAGATGTTTGAATAACGACGTTTGATAATAAAGACGTGTCTTTAAATACAGATGTTTGAATAAAGACGTTTAAATAAAGACGTGACTTGAAATAAAGATGTTTAGATAAAGACGTTTAAAGATGTTTAGATAAAGACGTTTAGAGACGTTTAGATAGACGTTTAGATAAAGACGTTTAAATAAAGACATTTAAATAAAGGTGTTTAGATAGACGTTTAAATAAGGACATTTTTTTAAAGACGTTTAAATAAAGATGTGTCTTTAAATAAAGATGTCTTTAAATAAAGATGTTTGAAAAAAGACGTTTCGATAATGACGTTTCGATAAAGAAGTTTCGATAAAGACGTTTCAATAAAGACGTTTCAATGAAGACGTTTGGATGAAGACGTTTGGATGAAGATGTTTAGATAAAGACGTTTACATAAAGACGTTTAGATAGACGTTTAAAAATATGTTTTCATAAAGACGTTTTCATAAAGACGTTTAAATAAAGACGTTTAGATAAAGACATTTAAATAGACGTGTCTTTAAATAAAGATGTTTGAATAAAGACGTTTGAATAAAGACTATACAATAAAGACGTGTCTTTAAATAAAGATGTTTGAATAAAGACGTATAAATACATTTTGTAACTAAAATAGAAAAAAAAAACAGGTTTGACCCCCTTGTTTACAGGGTGAGGCTCACTGAGCGAAAGACAAGTATTTAAGAGAAAGAGAAACTTTCTTTTATTGTCATTCAAATTTGAACTTTACAGTAAAGATAAGATTGAAATTTTGTTGCATAATCTCGTTGTAGTGCAGGATAAAAGAGCAATAAGGTGCAGATATAAATAAATAGATTACTGTACAGATAAACATATCACACTTTTGCATATGCATCCACATTTATGGATGTATGTTATAGAATACAATAGAAAGTACTTTATTGATCCCTGGGGGAAATTCAGCACCACAGTTCGCTCACAATAGACAACAATAATAATAAATAATATTGTCTTTATATTCCAGCCAGTTAATCTGTTTTTGGGGGGAATTGAGGGGGTTATTATGATGCGTTCAAGAGTCTTAAGGCCTGAGGAAAGGAGCTGTTACAGAACCTGGAGGTTCTTCTACGGAGGCTCCGGAATCTCTTTCTAGTCCAGCATTGAAAACAGTTCTTGGGGGGGGGGGAGTCTCTACAGATTTTCTGAGCCTTGGTCAGGCAGCGGCTTTTTGCGATTTCCCGGATAGGAGGAAGAGGAGTCCTGATGATCTTTTCCGCCGTCTTCACCACTCTCTGCAGAGACTTCCAGTCTGAGGCACTGCAGGCTCCAGTCCAAACAGAGATGCAGTTGGTCAGTAGGCTCTCTATAGTGCCTCTGTAGAATGTGGTGAGAATCCGGGGAGGGAGCTGTGCTCTTTTCATCCCACGCAAAAAGTGCATGCGCTGCTGAGCTCTTTTTACAAGAGCTCCGGTGTGTAGGGACCAGTGTTGGGTTAGTTACTGAAAACCAGTAACTAGTTACAGTTACTAGTTACTTTATTTAAAAAGTAACTCAGTTACTTACACCAAAAAGTAATGCGTTACTGTGAAAAGTAACTATTTAGTTACTTCTTCTTTTTTTTTTTAATTTAAGGTTCCCATTAATGCCCTTTTAGTCTTCATTTCAGTACTGTTATTGCACTGGAGAATAATACAATTTGTTGATCAACTTGACATGCATTTGCATCACTGAACTCTGCTAAGCAATGTGGTCGACATACAAGACACAGAGACAAAGATATGTTTCAAAGGGCCAATTTATTTTGGGCCAGAAAAAATTGACAAAACTATTTTAAATAGCTGTAACATAACATACATAAGTAATAAACCGCATAATAACAACATGTCACAACATAGCTGTAAACCTGGCTTCACCCAAGGAAGGCACACATGACATGATTATATGTCATGTCACTATATACCGCACACATACTGCTATACGCACGCCTAACCAGGCGTTTTTTTCTCTCAAGGAATTGTGAAATAAAATCATGTCTTTAGGAGATCAACACTGCACTGAAGCCCAGAACACTACGCATTTCCCCAGTTTTAGTTTAGAGAAAAGGAAAGATTGGCCTGGCCCACTAGGATCCCTTTTTATGTTTGTGAACTTTATAGTCTATACATTTAGAGTGATGTGATAATCAAACACTCTAGAAGTCTAGAATGAAAGAGCAACAGTATATAAGAGAATTGACAGTGTGTGTACCTTCAGTGCTGAATGATGAGCAGAGGCATAGTTTGGAGTGTCTTCTTTAGCTTGCTTTCCATTTTTATGTACTCACTGTCCACTGTGTCCAGGACCTTGGAAAATGTTTTCGTGCCGTTTGACGCTCGCTATCATGCTAATTAGCTGCCTGAAAGCGGGTGACCCCACTGTAGAATTAGCCTACATGTCTTCTACCACATACTATTATGTATTGAGGAGGGAAGGAGGCGACAACCAGGGCAGAACTGCGGTTTTACAAGGTTTATTTAAACCTTTGATGATTACGTGGCGTGTGTATGCTACTCTAAGTGAATGAGTGTAGACTATGTGTAATATTAATAATGTAAATGTTACCAGGGGTTGTTGTCTGTGAGTGTTGGTTGCATCCTTCATCGAATCAAGAGGGGCAAGGCGAAGAGGCAGTTCGTGGACAGGCAAGAGGTCGAGGGCAGGAGCGAGGCAGCGTGGTCTGGGTCCGAGCAGGGAGGTCGTGGATCGAGGAAGGCAGTCAGGAATCCGGATGGATGTCGAGTGGCAAGTCTCGATCACCGAAGACAGGGGAGTCACTGTGGAAAACACAAGGGACATGCACCAGGGAGACACGGAGAGATAGAGCAAAGAAAATGCGAGCAAAGCACAGGCCAGGGAATGCCAGACGTGATGCTTACTGGAAGGTTAGCGACGTTCTGGCAAAGGTTCCTCGGGTCCGCTGGTCTTTATGCAGCTCCCTCTCTTCAAGTCCAGGTGTGTTGATTACAGATTGTCTGCAGACTCGTTGCTGCGTGGGCGTGCTGCGCTCTGAGCGCGCTGTCAGCGGAGGTGCCGGCAGCTCCATTTGCCGAGGAAACGTGGGTTTGACTCCGCGTCGTGACACATAATGGCTCTATCAATTTTGTCCTGGCTAGCAGTCCCTCCGTTAAAACCCTTCGGTGGTGGTGGAGGTGAAGTGGCATCGGAGTCTGTGTCTCTCTTTACTAGCTTTGTCGAAGCATGTTGCTTTTGTAGCTGTTTCAGCAGATTTGAATTGCTGTTTTGGGCAGTAGATAGGATCTTTGATCCAAGACACAACTTACATTTAACTTGTTCTTTTCTTTACATTTAACTTGTTCTTTTCTTTACATTTAACTTGTTATTTTCTTTGTGCTCGACAAAAGAAAAGTAGTGAGAATATCTCCATGTTAAGAAACTCGGCTTCGGCTCCGCCATGATGTCTTGTTAGTAAACACAGACACGCCCCCCCTGCCCCACACACACCCACACACAGCGCGCTTCTTCTCTTCCTTGTAACACAGGAAGAATCAGAAGGATGACACTGCAGCTCTCCAATAAAACACACTCAGAACTTCTCAGTTTGTAGCCGATACAATATAAAAAATAACGTAAAATAACGCAGTAACGCATCATGTAGTAACGGTAACTGAGTTACTGAATATAAAAAATAACGCGTTAGACTACTAGTTACCACCGAAAATAACGGCGTTACAGTAACGCGTTACAAAGTAACGCATTAGTCCCAACACTGGTAGGACCAGGTCATATCGTCAGTTATCTGCCCCCCCCAGGAACTTGGTGTTCCTCTTAAGACTTCTTAATAAAAAATTAAAAAAAAGGGGGGGGGGGGGGACGGACACATCCTACGAGGTAAGAGCGCTTGCTTTCTTAACCTTTTTTGACCTTGAAGCACAGACTTTTCCACTACAGACGGGACCGAATCCCACTCAAATATTAACAATGAATTAGTAATTTTACTCTTAATTTTGATAGTATTTAATCATTATATCTAACCTACTTACAGTTTACAACCTTGCCAAATGATATGAAAACATGTTCATCATAAATATTATTATCAAGGGTTAGGTCAGACTCATTCAAAAAAATTATAATAATCAAATATACTGAAAAAAAGAACTAAAATAAATTGTTTCTTAAATAAACTGTCAATAAAATTAAACTGCAAATGAAAATACAGCTTCACCACTTAAGTCGTACTTTTTGCTCCTAAGAAACATCGCTAAGACTTTAGTTCCAGACTTCTTCTGTTTGTTTGACATTGTCATTACTGCCACAAGTGGTGGGAAATTGTATTACAACTGAGTACCGCTGCGGCCCATACGGACCACAGCTGAGAAACAAATATTTTTTTGGCGGCTCTATAAAAAAACACTGACCTATACCACGGAATGGGTAACCTATAAAAACCTTTAGGGTTTATTTAAGCTATTTTTAATCTTTGCAGATTTATCAATGTGTGTGACGTCATAATTTTGGATAATTAACAGGCCGATAATTATCGTGCTCCCCAATTAGTATACTGCATTTTAATGGTTTCCTCTGTAAATACAGTACAAAAACAAACAGGAACTATATTTAGCGAGTGCAAAAACAAACAGGAACTATATTTAGTGAGTGCAAAAACAAACAGGAACTATATTTAGCGAGTGCAAAAACAAACAGGAACTATATTTAGCGAGTGCTAAAACAAACAGGAACTATATTTAGCGAGTGCAAAAACAAACATGAACTATATTTAGCGAGTGCAAAAACAAACAAGAACTATAGTTTGAGTACAAAAACAAACAGGAACTGTATTTAGTGAGTGCAAAAACAAACGGGAAATATATTTAGGGAGTACAAAAACAAACAGAAACTATATTTAGTGAGTACAAAAACAAAGGAACTATATTTAGCGAGTGCAAAAACAAACCGGAACTATATTTAGCGAGTGCAAAAACAAACAATAACTATATTTAGCAAGTGCAAAAACAAACAAGAACTATATTTAGCGAGTGCAAAAACATACAGGAACTATATTGAGCGAGTGCAAAAACAAACAAGAACTATATTTAGCGAGTGCAAAAACAAACAGGAACTATATTAATCGAGTGCAAAAACAAACTAGAACTATATTTTAGCGAGTGCAAAAACAAACAGGAACAATATTTAGCAAGTGCAAAAACAAACAGGAACTATATTTAGCGAGTGCAAAAACAAACAGGAACTATATTTAGCAAGTGCAAAAACAAACAGGAACTAAATTTAGTGAGTGCAAAAACAAACACAAACTATAGTTAGAGTACAAAAACAAACAGGAACTGTATTTAGTGAATGCAAAAACAAACGGGAAATATATTTAGGGAGTACAAAAACAAAGGAACTATATTTAGCGAGTGCAAAAACAAACAGGAACTATATTTAGCGAGTGCAAAAACAAACAGGAACTAAATTTAGTGAATGCAAAAACAAACACGAACTATAGTTTGAGTACCAAAACAAACAGGAACTGTATTTAGTGAGTGCAAAAACAAATGAGAAATATATTTAGGGAGTACAAAAACAAACAGGAACTATATTTAGTGAGTACAAAAACAAAGGAACTATATTTAGCGAGTGCAAAAACAAACCGGAACTATATTTAGCGAGTGCAAAAACAAACAAGAACTATATCTAGCGAGTGCAAAAACAAACAAGAACTATATTTAGCGGGTTTAAAAACAAACAGGAACTATATTGAACGAGTGCAAAAACAAACAAGAACTATATTTAGCAAGTGCAAAAACAAAAGAGAACTATATTTAGCGAGTGCAAATACAAACAAGAACTATATTTAGCGAGTGTAAAAACAAACAGGAACAATATTGAGCGAGTGCAAAAACAAACTGTATTTAGCGAGTGCAAAAACAAACTGTATTTAGCGAGTGCAAAAACAAACAGGAACTATATTTAGCGAGTGCAAAAACAAACAAGAACTATATTTAGTGAGTGAGAAAACAAACAGGAACTATATTTAGCGAGTGCAAAAACAAACAGGAACTATATTTAGCAAGTGCAAAAACAATCCGGAACTATATTTAGCGAGTGCAAAAACAAACCGGAACTATATTTAGCGAGTGCAAAAACAAACCGGAACTATATTTAACGAGGTTAAAAACAAACAGAAACTATATTAAGCGAGTACAAAAACAAACAAGAACTATATTTAGCAAGTGCAAAAACAAACAATAACTATATTTAGCGAGTGCAATAAGGGTCACAGGGAAAATATAGACTGTGCGTGTTCTCTAATAAACAAGTGGAAATAATTGGATAATGACATTACATTTTTTTTCTAATTGATTATGCATCAAGGTATTTTATGCTACTCTAAAGGGGCTCAGATTTATGATCATATTTAGCTCAATGGTGAATAACGACTATTTATTTCAACTCATCCTGGCCACGTTATGCTGAATTTGTCAGCACAGTTCTGTAAAAAAAAAAAAATAATGTTCTCAAAAAAACAACACCAAATTATATGCCAACACCCAATGATTTTATACAAGCAATGGTATTATTATTTTTTTCTCTGAAGCCTGTTCCCACCTTTCTAACATTCGTCTACTGTCCAACACCCTTGCTAGCCCAATGGAGAGGAGGACCCTGGGGAATTAAAGGACGTTGCGTCATCCGCCATCGAACAACCCGAGTTCGAAGCTCTGATGGCCAAGTTCCACTTTGTGGACCTGGCTGGTTCCGAGAGGCTCAAACGCACCGGAGCTACAGGAGAGCGAGCCCGCGAGGGAATCTCCATCAACTGTGGATTGGTTAGACAGAAACAAAACAGCTTTTTTATTTTATTTTATTAAACCGTTTTATTTGATTTATTTTAACACATATTTATTGCACGTTTGCGTGTGCCGTAGTTGGCCCTGGGGAATGTCATCAGTGCTTTAGGAGATCAGACCAAGAAAGCGGGCCACGTTCCCTACCGAGACTCCAAGCTCACTCGGCTGCTGCAGGACTCATTAGGAGGCAACAGGTACGTGTGCACACGCTCCTTTTAAGACATACTGTATGTGGCCAGCGATAGATTAATTTCAGCGTAGTAGGAATCATTAGTCATAAATGGAATATTTTCATATCAAGAGCATAAAATAACCTGTTTACTACCTTCTAAATACATTTTCAACATTACAAAAGCCTTCTAGACATGAAATAGGACACTTTAGTCACCTCTACACTCTTTTCACTCAATATAGTAATGCTGCCAATCAGTGGCCACGATGCTGGACAGCACACTCTAAATGATTTGGTCTCATCGAGTGGCCAATACTACTGTAGTATAGATATATTTTGTCCATTTAACCATTTTTTATGCTTGTAAATGCTTATTTTAGGGAAATAAATTGCGTAATAGGTATGTATGTTTGTATATAAAAAAAAAACAAAGAATCTGCAAGGAGGGTAAGCCGCAATATTTGAAGTACGGAGTGGCGAACGCGAGGCACAACTGTACTATCATATCTGTCTCACAGTGACGTGCAGTCAGTAGAGGCAGGGGAGGCGGGGCCTCACCTGCCATCATGGAAAGAAAAAAAATGTAAAAAGAAAAAAATAATAATTAAATTGTTATATGTATCCAGTGATTATACTAAAGTTATTTTCCATTTAACTTCACCAGTTGTAGATTATTTTTATTTTTATTTTCACATTTACTGTTCAAATACTGAGAAGAGACGGTGCAGTGATCAGCAGCCAGTTGAGGCACGTCACTCAGTTGTGCCTCAACATGGATTGTGCGCAATGAATTGGCTACTGCTGGCCTGCTGTGCAGTGAGACCGTATTGCTATATGAATTATATCAGCTAACTAAACTAACTATGGCATAGTTTAGTTAGCTGAGGTATATAATGTACAGTGTATTTTGTCAACAACTGTATGTGTGTAACGTATTTCTTGTGCTGAGCATTCATAAAACTGCTGCAAAAGACGTGCTGGCTGAGGCTCGCAGTAATCCGGCCTCCTGGTGGTAGAGGGCGGTAATGATCCCAGAGATCATTCCTCGGCTGCAGAAGAAAAAAAAAAAAAAGTTAGCAAGTCAATTAGTGCAACGATTGTTTATTTCCTCTTGCCTGAACTTTTATTAAAAACATGGAGGATTACATATGTAAAATAAAACAGTTTTCTAAACTGGACTTTCAATTGAAGCAGGAGGTAATAATTAAAGATAGACCAACGCCTGAGCCAAAAGGTTTGCTTTTGACTTCGGGACAGAAGACCCGTTCTTTTTAAACGGCGTGGTACACACTCAAAGGCTGGCTGTGTGGATGTCCAGCAAGAAAGGTAAGACCATAATAATGTTTTTTTTTATTAAATGTGCTTTTTTGTGTGCTACAGTTTGTATGTGTAAAGACACATACAAACTGTAAACATAACCCGTTAACTGCTGCCAATCACATGGTGAATAAGATACTCTTTAGGGTTCATATGTTTGTAAATCTGACTGTGATGAAATCAGTGCCTCACCAGCCATTAACCTCACCGCACGTCACTGCTGTCTCAATATATGTCAGGAAACGTACTCGTTTCTAACTTTTGACTACATGTCCTTGGTTGACTATGGAGAAAATAACTACTATACTTTTTTTTCAAATGTTATTATTTGAATGGATATACCGTATTTTCCTGACTATTAAGCGCACTGGTATGTAAGCCGCACCCACTAAATTTTAGAAGAAACAATATTTCCCGTATTTTTGCCGCACCGGACTATAGGCCGCAAATATATAGGTTGTGAAATTAGTTATTTATACAGAGATATTCTGTAAATGTTTATTTACATACCTTAATTGTTTCCGAACAGTGTCTGTAACATGACAGTAAAACGGCCGATCAAACAAAACAGAAGTCATCGTCATGGACCCTAGCTGCAGAAGCTAGCTTTCTAATCAGCTAAACAGACTCAATAACTCCACAGTGACGTTTGGTGAATTTACTGAGGAATCTGTGAAACTGAAACAATTAAAAAATAATGCCATTGTAAGTTAATAATACTAACACAGACACTTGTAAACGTATTAGCGCGTTAGCCAATGCTAACGACGCTAGCTTTAATTGCATTATGATAACACGTACAAATATGCGTTAAAAACACAACGATCAAACATGTGGCGGTTTAGAAAGTATACATTGTTTGTTATATTGTAAAACTTACAAACGTTGCTTGGAGTAACGAATGAAGAATCCATACAAGTAGAACCGTTATGGACGGCGAGTAGACAAAACGACACTTGTAGCTTGATTGCATTACGATAACGCGTACAAATATGCATGAAACCACAACTATTAAATATGTGACGGTTTAGTAAGTATACATTGTTTGTTGTATTGTAAAACTTACAAAAGTTGCTTGAAGTGATGAATGAAGAATCCATACGAGTAGAACGTTATGGACGGTTAGTAGACGAAACAACAAAAGGACACTTGTACTTCCGGCCCGAGGCATTAAACACAAGGAAATACTGCAGCAACCTCAGTGAGCAAACTCATCGCTCAGTGAGCGAACTCATCGCTTGAATAATAACACACTTTTTCAGTGTCTGTCGGCGTTTTATGAAAAGTATTTGTTGAATACAAACCATTATGACAGCGGAGAAAAATCCATAAATTAGCCGCACCGTTTTATAAGCCGCAAAAAAATGCTTGGCTTATAGTCCGGAGAATACGGTATGAATTACATTAAAATGCTGGTCTGCAGGCCACTAAATCGACAGTGCCTCTACTAGCACTGTACTTAATTCTGCTCAGTCATTCAACAAATGCACTTGTCGTTATTAGTTAGTGACAAACACAAACATATGTTATCCTCTGTGCCGATACCAACTGCGTTTGCACCTGAAAAGCCTTCACTTGCTCACACATTTGTTTACCTCCTAGCCGTACAGTGATGATCGCTTGCGTCAGTCCGTCTGACCGTGACTTCATGGAGACCCTGAACACGCTGAAGTATGCCAACCGGGCCCGGAACATCAAGAACAAGGTGGTGGTGAACCAGGACAAGACCAGCCAGCAGATCAGCGCCCTGCGCGCAGAGATAGCCCGCCTCCAGTTGGAGCTGATGGAGTACAAGGCGGTGAGTGATGGACGGTCCACAGCAGTGAGATAAGACTTGTGTCCTTACTTTAGTGCAAGCGGAATCTGTGCAATATTTTAAAAAAATACAGGTTGATACAGCAAAAACTGTAGGCAAATAAAAAAACCACACTAATGAAAACGTAGCCATCTTGGCAGAGGATCCATTTTGAACCCTGGATTGTCAGTCTAAAACAGGGCCACAAAAATTTGGCCGAAGACCGACTCCATGTAAAGTAACTATATATATATATATATATATATATATATATATATATATATATATATATATATATATATATATATATATATATATATATATATATATATATTAGGGCTGCAACTAACGATTAATTTGATAATCGATTAATTTGATAATCGATTAATCTGTCGATTATTAAATGGTAAATGGTAAATACTTGTATAGCGCTTTTCTACCTTCAAGGTACTCAAAGCGCTTCGACACTATTTCCACATTCACCCATTCACACACACATTCACACACTGATGGCGGGAGCTGCCATGCAAGGCCCTAACCACGACCCATCAGGAGCAAGGGTGAAGTGTCTTGCTCAAGGACACAACGGATGTGACGAGGTTGGTAGAAGGTGGGGATTGAACCAGGAACCCTCAGATTGCTGGCACGGCCACTCTCCCAACCGCGCCACGCCGTCAATTAATAATCGGATAAAAGAGACAAACTAAATTTCTATCCTTTCCAGTATTTTATTGGAAAAAAAACAGCATGCTGGCACCATACTTATTTTGATTATTGTTTCTCAGCTGTTTGTACATCCATCCATCCATCCATCTTCCTCCGCTTATCCGAGGTCGGGTCGCGGGGGCAGCAGCCTAAGCAGGGAAGCCCAGACTTCCCTCTCCCCAGCCACTTCGTCCAGCTCTTCCCGGGGGATCCCGAGGCGTTCCCAGGCCAGCCGGGAGACATAGTCTTCCCAACGTGTCCTGGGTCTTCCCCGTGGCCTCTTACCGGTCGGACGTGCCCTAAACACCTCCCTAGGGAGGCGTTCGGGTGGCATCCTGACCAGATGCCCGAACCACCTCATCTGGCTCCTCTCGATGTGGAGGAGCAGTGGCTTTACTTTGAGCTTCTCCCGGATGACAGAGCTTCTCACCCTATCTCTAAGGGAGAGACCCGCCACCCGGCGGAGGAAACTCATTTCAGCCGCTTGTACCCGTGATCCTGTCCTTTCGGTCATAACCCAAAGCTCATGACCATAGGTGAGGATGTTTGTACATGTTGCAGTTAATAAATAAAGGTTTATTTAAAAATTTTTTTTAAAAAAATACAAAAATTGCCTCTGCGCATGCGCATAGCATAGATCCAACGAATCGATGACTAAATTAATCGCCAACTATTTTTATAATCGATTTTAATCGATTTAATCGATTCGTTGTTGCATCCCTAATATATATATATATATATATATATATATATATATATATATATATATATATATATATTAGAGATGTCCAATAATATCGGTCTGCCGATATTATCGGCCGATAAATGCGTTAAAATGTAATATCGGAAATTATCGGTATCGTTTTTTTTATTATCAGTATCGTTTTTTGTTTTTTTTATTAAATCCACATAAAAAACACAAGATACACTTACAATTAGTGCACCAACCCAAAAAACCCCCCTCCCCCATTTACACTCATTCACACTCATTCACACAAAAGGGTTGTTTCTTTCTGTTATTAATATTCTGGTTCCTACATTATATATCAATATATATCAATACAGTCTGCAAGGGATACAGTCCGTAAGCACACTTGATTGTGCGTGCTGCTGGTCCACTAATAATACTAACCTTTAACAGTTAATTTTACAAATTTTCATTAATTACTAGTTTCTATGTAACTGTTTTTATATTGTTTTACTTTCTTTTTTATTCAAGAAAATGTTTTTAATTTATTTATCTTATTTTATTTGATTCATTTTTTTTTAAAGTACCTTATCTTCACCATACCTGGTTGTCCAAATTAGGCATAATAATGTGTTAATTCCACGACTGTATATATCGGTTTTGATTAATTGATTGAGACTTTTATTAGGTGGTTGCACAGTGAAGTACATATTCCGTACAATTGACCACTAAATAGTAACACCCGAATACGTTTTTCAACTTGGGGTCCACTTAAATTGATTCATGATACAGATATGTACTATCATATATACTATCATCATAATACAGTCATCACACAAGATAATCACATTGAATTATTTACATTATTTACAATCAGGGGTGTGGAGGGGGTGGGGGGTAGGATATGGACAGCAAGTAGTGGACATATAGAGGGAGAGAGAGAAAGAGAGCGAGAGATAGAGAGATCAGAAAGCATAAGAAAAAGTATCTGCATTTGATTGTTTACATTTGATGATTAGCAATCCGGGGAGGGTGTTAGTTTAGGGTTGTAGCTGCCTGGAGGTGAGCTTTTAGTGCGGTTTTGAAGGAGGATAGAGATGCCCTTTCTTTTATACCTGTTGGGAGCGCATTCCACATTGATGTGGCATAGAAAGAGAATGAGTTAAGACCTTTGTTAGTTCGGAATCTGGGTTTAACGTGGTTAGTGGAACTCCCCCTGGTGTTGTGGTTATGGCGGTCATTTACGTTAAGGAAGTAGTTTGACATGTACTTCGGTATCAGGGAGGTGTAGTGGATTTTATGGACTAGGCTCAGTGCAAGTTGTTTAACTCTGTCCTCCACCTTGAGCCAGCCCACTTTAGAGAAGTGGGTAGGAGTGAGGTGGGATCTGGGGTGGAGGTCTAGAAGTAACCTGACTAGCTTGTTCTGAGATGTTTGGAGTTTAGATTTGAGGGTTTTGGAGGTGCTAGGGTACCAGGAGGTGCATGCGTAATCGAAAAAGGGTTGAACGAGAGTTCCCGCCAGAATCCTCAAAGTGCTTTTGTTGACCAGAGAGGAGATTCTGTACAGAAATATCGTTCGTTGGTTAACCTTTCTGATTACCTTGGTTGCCATTTTATCACAGGAAAGGTTAGCCTCTAGAATGGAATCTAGGTAGGTGACTTCATCTTTCCTGGTAATAACAATGTCACCCACTTTTATGGTGAAGTCATTGAGTTTCTTAAGGTTGATGTGGGACCCAAACAGGATGGATTCTGTTTTACCCAAGTGTATGGATAGCTTGTTGTCAGCGAGCCAGGTGCAAGTTCTACACAGCTCAGCACTGAGGATTTTCTCCACCTGTGACTTGTCCTTGCCGGATACCAGCAGGGCAGAGTCATCCGCAAACAAAAACAATTCACAGTCGCATACCGATGACATGTCATTGATGTATATTAGGAACAGTAAAGGTCCCAATATACTGCCTTGGGGGACTCCACAGCTCACCGAGACGGGGGGGGGGGGGGGGGGGGGGGGGGGCACAGTGCCGTTCACCTCTACCACCTGCTCCCTCCCCTCCAAGTAAGATTGCATCCAGCTCCATGAGGTTTTGTTAAATCCGATTGCTCTGAGCTTATCCAACAGTATAGCGTGGTTAACGGTGTCAAAGGCCTTCTGAAGGTCCAGCATGACCATGCCGCAATATTTGCCCACGTCCACCTCATGTTTGATGTGGTCGGTCAGATAGAGAAGACATGTGTCAGTGGAGTGGTTAGTTCTGAAGCCGGATTGGAATTTGTACATGAATTTATTAGTGGCAAGGTAACTATCGACCTGTTCATAAACTATTTTCTCCATTACTTTCGAAATGGAGCTGAGAATAGAAACAGGTCGGTAGTTGCCAGGTTCCAATTTGCTTCCTTTTTTAAAGAGGGGAGTTACTCTTGCTATCTTAAAATCTTTTGGTACTTGGCCTTGTGTAATTGATAGGTTTATTATGTGCGTGATGATCGGGGCAATGATGGAGGCAGGGTCCCTGAGGAATCTGGAGGGAATATTATCAAGGCCGGTGGCCTTGTTAGGGTGGAGCGCGCTCAATTTTTTAAACACCTCATCAGCTGTGACCATTTCTAATTTGAAATCATCGTTGGATACTCCTAGCTTTCTGTAGAAGGCTTTATGCTGGTGAAAAAGATGTTAAGTCTGCTACCTACCTCCATTTTGTCTGTAATGAGGGAGTCACCCTCCTTGATGCTGATGTTGGTGAGTCTTGTTTTAAGTTTCTGGCTGCAACCAGGAAGCTGGTTGTTGAGAATTTTCCAGAGCTCACGTGGCTTATTTTTGTTTTCCTCTATTTTGTTGTAAATGTAATTTTTTTTAAAGGATTTAGTCAGGTTGGTTGACTTATTTCTTAATTTATTGCATTGCTTTTTGAGAGTTGAAAGGAGTAATTTGAGGTTGATGTTATTGGGTTTTTTATCTACTTCTGTTCTACATTTTTGGTATTCAGAGTATTTTCTGTCTCTGTCTTTAATGGCAGCTAATAGGTCCGGATTCATCCATGGTTCCGAGCGGGCTTTGATCCTGACTGTTTTCACGGGAGCCATGTCATTTACTATCTTTAGGAACGCCGTTTTGAAGCGATCCCAAGCAACATCGACCAGGTTGCTCGCGAGCACAGGGGACCAGTCCCACTCATCTAATTTTAAATTGAAATTGTCATTGGAGTATTTTTTGAGGGATCTGGATTGGGCTGTTATGTGGCCATTGGTTTTTGGTTTAGCTATTTTGCGGGTGCAGAAGGTTAGATAGTGGTCGCTAAGACCACAGATCATGACCCCACTATTTTTTATTTTAGGCCGGTCTGAAGTGAGAATGAGATCTATGGTTGATTGGGTGGAATCACACACCCTTGTAGGTAGCGCTATTAGCTGGGAAAGACTGTGCAGATTACAAAACTTGCTGAAGGATCTGAAGACAGGCGCATCTTTGCGTTGAATATCTGTGTTCAGATCCCCAGTTATAATTTTCTCCATGTTGTCTGTCCCTGCCAAGCATTCTTCCAAAGCCCCATAGAAATCACTCTGATTAGGGGGTCTATAAACAGTCCCTATTAGTACCGGCTTAGCGTTTTTAAATTTGATTTCCGCCCACACAGATTCCAGGTCATTGTGGTTAAGATCAGTGCGAGTTATGTATTTTATATCTTGGTGAATATACATACAAACGCCCCCACCGTGTTTATTCCTATCCTTTCTGATAACCGAAAAGTTTTCTATTTCTATCTCTGAGTCAGAAATACTTTGATCAAATTTGGTTTCAGAGAAACACAACATTTTTACCTTTGTGTTGAGGAACATTTCTCTGATTTGGTCGAGTTTGGCTCCAGAGAGGCTGTTCACATTAAGGTGGATGATGTGTAGTCCACTGGAACCAAAAAGAGCATCAGAGTCCGCTCTGTTGTGGTACTGACCAGAAAAGTTCTTGGTTGTTATTGCTGTTGAAGTTGAAGAAGAGAAGGGAGAGAGAGGAGAGAGAGAGAGAGGCATCTTCCTCCAGGTGAAGGGGGAGGGAGGGGGAGGGGCGGAGTTGGAGAGGGGGAGAGGGGGAGGCCAGGTAGGGTTGCTGGGGGTGGATTTCCTTTTGGCGGGCTTTTTTGAGGTCGATATCGGTATCGGTTGATATCTGTAATTAAAGAGTTGGACAATATCGGGATATCGGATATCGGCAAAAAGCCATTATCGGACATCCCTAATATATATATATATATATATATATATATATATATAGCCTATACATACGTATATGTGTACATATTTATAGCTACATATTATATTAATATAATTGATGTATAATTATTAACAAGTTTAAAGTTTTGTATTTACCGTAATTTCCGGACTATAAGCCGCTACTTTTCCCCCTCGTTCTGGTCCCTGCGGCTTATACAAGGGTGCGGCTTATTTACGGCCTGTTCTTCTCCGACACCGACGAAGAGGATTTGGGTGGTTTTAGTACGCAGGAGGAAGACGATGACACAATGATTAAAGACTGACTTTTCATATACCGGTAGGCTGGTTATTTTGATAACGTACAGGCGAGCACTTTGTATTACTTTGCAGCGTTGTATTATTTGTACTCTGCACGAATGCTGTTCGCCATGTCAAAGATGTGAAAGTTGGATTGAATGATTGAAAGATTTATAGTTAATAAATGGGACGCTTTGCGTTCCCAAACAGTCATCTCTGTCCCGACAATCCCCTCCGTGGTAGCAGGAACCCCTATATACTACGCTAATTACACATCAAAACCCTGCGGCTTATAGTCGGGTGCGGCTTATATATGGAGCAATCTGTATTTTCCCCTAAATTTAGCTGGTGCGGCTTATAGTCAGGTGCGGCTTATAGTCCGGAAATTACGGTAATCAGAAATATCAAGCAGCTAAAATGCGCCACACATGGATACATATGGAGTTGTACAGTATACCGGTACTAATAAAGTACTGTGGTACTAATGAATTTAAAACAGTACTACACTGCCTCTGAAAAATAATGGAGTTTTTTGTTTTTTTTACGGACATTGCTGGTTTTACGAGCAGAGGAGCATGTTAGGCAACGAACATACACGGGTACTTACAAGCCGACACGGTGCGTAGACAGAAAAGGGAGAATGGACGTATTTTGGTGTAAAAACAAACGATAAAGGTGAAGCTATAAACACTGAAGGGGTGTTTTAAAACATGGCTAACTAGCTAGCAGCTAACGTCCATCCGCAGTGGTGTTTTAGCTACTTCTAAATCACTTATCCTCGCCTCCATTGCGACAAATAAAGTAAGTTTCTTACAATTATCATCCCTGCAGGATGAGTAATAGCTAAACATGATTCACTACACACCGTAGGAGGATACAATCGCTAACCGCTAACAGCGAGCTAGCTCTCCCGAATGTAAACAAACTGGTGGATCTATACATACATCGACTGTAACGATACCAAGTACAAAAACCCTATATAGTCGATACTACAATGGTTACATCAATATTATTTACTATCAAAATCTTTGTCATTTTTTTTATTGTTTATAAAGTCATGAAATACTTCCGCGGACACAGGAGAACTTTGATTATGACCAATGTATGATCCTGTAACTACTTGGTATCGGATTGATACCAACATTTGTAGTATCATCCTAAACTTATGTAAAGTATCAAATAACAGAAGAATAAGTGGTTATTACTAGGGCTGCGAATCTTTGGGTGTCCCACGATTAGATTCAAAATCGATTTTTTTTCGTTTTTTTTTTCGATTCAACACGATTCTCGATTCAAAAACGATTTTTTTCCCGATTCAATACGATTCTCTTTTCATTCAATACATAGGGTTTCAGCAGGATCTACCCCAGTCTGCTGACATGCAAGCAGAGTAGTAGATTTTTGTAAAAAGCTTTTATAATTGTAAAGGACAATGTTTTATCAATTGATTGCAATAATGTAAATTTGTTTTAACTATTAAATGAACCAAAAATATGACTTATCTTATCTTTGTGAAAATATTGGACACAGTGTGTTGTCAAGCTTATGAGATGCGATGCAAGTGTAAGCCACTGTGACACTATTGTTAATTTTTTTAATTTAATGATAATGTCAATGAGGGATTTTTAATCATTGCTATGTTGAAATTGTAACTAATATTGATACTGTTGTTGATAATATTCATTTTTGTTTCACTACTTTTGGTTTGTTCTGTGTCGTGTTTGTGTCTCCTCTCAATTGCTCTGTTTATTGCAGTTCTGAGTGTTGCTGGGTCGGGTTTGGTTTTGGAATTGGATTGCAGTGTTATGGTATTGCTGTGTATTGTTTTGTTGGATTGATTAATTAAAAAAAATCACAAAAAAAAATCGATTTTTTAAAAATGAGAATCGATTCTGAATCGCACAACGTGAGAATCGTGATTCAAATTCGAATCGATTTTTTCCCACACCCCTAGTTATTATATTTGAACAGAAGTGTAAATAGAACATGTTAAAACAGAAAATAAGCAGATATTAACAGTAAATGAACAAGTAGATTAATAATCCATCATTATTTTGAAAAAATAGAATGATAAATGACAATATGGTACTGCATATGTCAGCAGACAAATTAGGAGCGTTTGTTTGCTTACTTACTACTAAAAGACAAGTTGTCTAGTATGCTCACTATTTTATTTAAAGTCAAAATAGTCATTTGATTGCAATAAGAAACGTATGTTTAATGTACTGTAAGATTTTTTTGTTAAAATAAAGCCAATAATGACATTTTGTGTGGTTCCCTTCATTTGGAAAAATATTTTGGTACCGGTACCAAAATATTGGTATCGGAGAGTTTTGCATTTTTCCCAAAATGCTTTGCAGAGGATTTAAATGGGTGTAGTTATGTGTTGTGCTTGGACATGTTTTATGAAATTTATAAAGTTCAGTGGGCAGGTTGTGTTATGTGTGAGCGTGTGTTGACTTTTTGTGTTTGTTTATTTGCACCATGAGTGACAAAGGTTGTTTGGATTGGGTCTTATATAAAAATGTTTAGCTGTGGACACTTCAAACTGCAATTCATGGGCATTAACTTGAATTACTCACATTGTCCATAAGATGGCGGAAAAGTCGCATCAATTATGCTGCTAGACGTTTATAAAATTTGATGATTTCTTATTAAACTTGTGACGTCTTGCGGGCCCAATTGAACACCCCAACAGGCCGCACTTGGCGCGCGGGCAGTGGTTTGGACATCACTGATCTAAAATGTGACTAAGTGGGTGACTGGTGTGTGGAGAACGCGTCCTGACCTGGATGTGGTAACAAGGGACGAGATGTGACTCGCGCCAATGGACATAATGACGTTTGCGTGCCGTGAGCGGATTAGACAGCGACTCACTGTTGATAGATTATGCAATGGAGTGTTTATTACACTGGCCGTCATTCAGAGCCCGACAATAGCAGCTTGATGAGTCCTGCACTCAGCCCTGTCCCGCTTAAAGACGATTGCATTGTTTACCAACATGTTCAATATTAGAATGGAGGCGGGACTATCCTAATATGGATCAGTGCCAAGTTGTGCACCTTCAAAGATACACACCTACTGCATGATTTATGCCAGGGGTGTCAAACATACGGCCCGCGGGCCGGAACCGGCCCCCAAGGAGGTTCGATCAGGCCCGCAGGATAATTTGAAAGTGGAAAAAATGCATAAAAGACATGGAATTAATATTTTAAATTCGCTGCAATTCATGGATTATCCGCTAAGGGGCGCACTCTTTCCATCAGAGTAGAAGACAAGCCGCATCACTGAGACAGACTGAAAACAGCAGACGGTATCAATGCGCCATCTGCTGCTTGTTACGACGTTGTTAATACCTTGGTCTCTACCTCTCCGCTACACCCTCATTAGCCAAAATGTCGTTATCCAAACGGAGAAAAGTAGATAAGGAGTGTAGAATTTTCAAAGAAAAATGGACCACGTCCTATTTATTTACAGAGATGCACGGAAAACCTTCGTGCTTGGTGTGTTTGCAACAAGTTTCGGTATTGAAGGAATATAATATTCGACGCCACTACGAGACTCATCACAGCGAAAAATATGACGGCTTGCAAGGACAACTGAGAAGAGATAAGATTAACGAATTGCTGGCGGGTCTGAGGAAACAGCAGTCAACTTTCATCCAGAGCCGAGAAGTCAGTGAAGCAGCGGTAAAAGCCAGCTACCTAATTGCTAGCGAAATAGCATTAGCATCGAAGCCGTATTCCGACGGTGACTTTGTTAAACAGTTTTCTGACAACATACATGCATTTAAGTTGAAGCTGACTTTGTGGGAGATGCAACTGGCAAATGGCAACCCTGCTCATTTCCCCTGTCTGAGAGATGTGTGTGTGACCAGACCTGATGCGGACATGAAACGGTACAAAGACAAAATTGCAGGACTACTGCGGGAGTTTGAGAAACGTTTTCAGGTATTTTGTGAACTTGAGACAGAATTTTCAGTTTTTCGCTCACCTTTCACAGTTAAAGCTTCTGATCTGCCGGTCGAAATTCAGCTAGAGATAATTGATTTGCAGTGTGATGCAGATTTGAAGGGCAAATTTGCCTCTGTAGTTCTGGACAGATTTTATCAGTATCTACTACCAGGGTACCCCAAATTAACAGCCCTGGCTGCTAAAATTTTGTGCATGTTTGGGACAACCTACCTTTGTGAACAAATTTTCTCAGTGATGAATATCAATAAAACAAAAATGCATTCAAGGCTCACAAACAAGCACTTAAATGACATTCTGAAAGTGACAGCTAGTCAGGACATGACACAACTGGTGTTGATGCACTTGTACAGGCCAAAAGATGCCAAGTTTCAGGAAGAAATACAAGTCCAGACTAGACTAACACCTTTAAAATGCTGCCTTAGATACTGTTTGCATTGAAAGAATACAGCTCTGTGAAGATGAATCCTTACTGTGGTGATTTAAAAAATGTGCACTTTAATGTTAGTCAGCAGCTTCAAAACAAAAGTTGTGTGATGGAATTCTACTGTTCATACAACTCCATAAATTTTCAGTATGTATTGTATGTGTATGTATGTTTCATGTATGAAGTTTACAGATTTACAGGACAGGCGAACACTTTCTTCATTACACATTTAAAATCACTCTCCTTAGTTTGTAAGGTGTACGCAGGGATTGCATTTAGATTTTATATGCGTATGTGTAAGTGGTTTAAAAATTCCTTTCTTTAAAAGTCTCATTTAATCTTAAAGTGCATTACTATATTTTTCAGTACCAATTAAAGTTGTGTGCCTTTGTACAATCAGTGGGATCAGTTGCAATGCATATTTGTGAATGATAAAAGTAAATTGCACATTTGTCTAAGGAAATATGAGGTGTTTCATGAAATGTTTTGTAAAAGGAAAGTTCATTAAATTTCAATATTTTCCTAATGTTCTTGTGCTTCTTTTAAGGCTGCAGCTAACGATTATTTTTCTATCGATTAATCTATAGATTATTTTTTCGATTAATCGGTTAATCTATAGATTGTTTTTTTCGATTAATCTATAGATTATTTTTCCTTTTACCGATTATTTTTTTATTCAAAATGAAGATGAAAAAATAAATGTAGGCCCGTTTTTTCAAAAGGCATGGCTTTTATTTACAAAAAAAAAGAAGTATGGCCACTCAGTCAACATTGACAACAACATGACTAAATATTCTGTAACAATGTAAACATTTAAAACTTTTAACATTTAACAAAATTAAAAGTAGCTTATTTGCTTTTTAATGTGCAAATATAAAAGTCAACATCCAGTGCAAATCTTAATATTCTGCAATAGTATAAGCATTTCAAAAGTAAAAGTATTGCTTATTTTACTTTAAAATGTGCAAAAATAAAGATAAACATCCAGTACAAAAAAAGTGCAAAACAAAATATTCTGTAACAACAGTGTAAACATTTCAACAAAAGTGAAAGTATTGCTTATTTGCTAAAATGTGCAAAAATAAAGATAAACATCCAATACAAAAAAGTGCCAATCTAAATATTCTGGAGCACTGTAAACATTAAGTATTGCTTTTAAAATGTGCAAAATAAACATCCAGTCCAACACAGTACACAATAACCAATTCTACTCATTCCAGTGAGTGACTAACAGTTGTAATGAAGAAAGGTTAGCATGTGTACATGTTTGGTTCTTTTCTTGTTTACAATATTCCCAGCAGCTGAAAATAGGCGCTCAGAAGGGGTCGATGTGGCTGGAACTGAGAGGTAATTAGCCTTCACCTCAAGCCAGGACTGCGAGTGAGCTGAGCTGCAGTTTATATTTCTAGAAGGTCAACGGGCTCATAGTGATGTTACTAGTAGTTGACTGGGAGGTGTTTATTATCATTTGGGGAGAGTCCGCTGCCTGATGCTCACCTGCTAAACACCTATCTGCTCCACGCTGAAGCGCTGACTACATGCGCTCTGAATACACACTGCTGATTGGCTGATAATGCTTTGTGTGTACCAATCAGATGGTTGTGTGGGTGGGACAATGCTGCGTGTGTACCAATCAGATGGTTGTGTGGGTGGGACAATGCTGCGTGTGTACCAATCAGGTGGTTGTGTGGGTGGGACAATGCTGCGTGCTGAGACAGAGGCAGAAGAGCGAAGCAGCTTGTTAAGACTTTAGCAGCTAAAGTTAGCTTTAGCTTAGAAACTCGTTCGGTACACCCCCGTGCCGAACCGAAAGCCCCGTACCGAAACGGTTCAATACAAAACACGTACCGTTACACCCCTAGCAGATACAAATGACACATTCATGTTTTTGTGTAATGATGACAACGTATGCTCGCGCGGACGATTGACTAGTTGATGGTTTTCTTTTCAAATGTTCGTTCATAGCCGTTGTGCTGCTATGATAGGCCATTTCCGCTCGACACAGTGTGCATACAACAACATTATTAGGCCGTTTATTGAAATACTCCCACACTTTTGACCACTTTTGGCATGCTTTTCCCCCCTCGCTCGCACCGCTCGCATCGTCTGCTTTGCGCTTCGCCATGACGGTAGTGTGACGTAAATATGCGACGCGTCGACGCACAAAAACGGCGTCGACGTATTTACGTAACCGATGACGTCGACTACGTCGACGCGTCGTTTCAGCCTTAGCTTCTTTACACCAAAACAAAGGAAATACATGATATTTTGGTTATTTATAGCAGAGTATGGTATAATTTTAATGGTCCGGCCCACTTGACATCTCCCTAGGCCGTATGTGGCCCACGATGCGAAATGAGTTTGACACCCCTGATTTATGCTGTTATCGCTGCCAATTAAATGAAGCAAAAAGTCAATCTGGATCAGCGTTAAAATTGAAAGTGTTCCTCCGAGCCTCATGTTCCATCTCGACAGTGTTTAATGGGAATTAGTAAGAGGTAACCGGAAATGGTTTTCACTTCACAAGTGTGCTTGAAGCTCATCGAGAGAATGACGTGAGTGTGCGAAAAAGTAATCAGAGCAAAGGGTGGCTATTTTGAAGAAAATAGAATATGAAACATGTTTTCAGTTATTTGACCTTTTTTTGTTAAGTACATAATGCCACATGTGTTCATTCATAGTTTTGATGTCTTCAGTGACAACCTACAATGTAAATAGTCATGACAATAAAATGCATTGAATGAGAAGGTGTGTCCAAACTTTTGGCCTGTACTGTGTATATTGAAAGATATAGAAAAATATTTTGCTCATGAGTCAGATTTTTTTGTGAGCCCTATCATTTCCAAAGAACTAATGGATATTAGACCGTGACCTTACATTATCATACAGCCTCTTCATATACTCGTCACTTCCTGTCAATGAGAAAGGAAGCAAAGAAAAAAGGCTCCGCTTCTGCTACCTGGGTTTTTGTTAAGTTTGAAGATTTTGACCACTGATTTGCGATCACAGCCACAGGAGAGTCACCTGGCACCTTCAACCTGATTTTGGTCAGTTGAGAGGCACTGATAGGCTGAAATAATGCGAGTTGGAAGAGCCGTGAGCCTCAAGCCAACGGCGCCTTACCGCAATTCAAAGCGGTTGACTAGCAACCAAAAGCTACGGCGAGTTTACAGCTGTTTTAAAGTGCTTTCGACGACGCAGAGTGATATAAGTTGACAGGCTGACACCTCAAATTGATCTCTGAACGGCGCAAGGTACGAAGTTGTTGAAACAAACAAGTTAAAAGTGCCGCAAGTCGCTAAAGAAGCAACTGCCGTTTGAGATGCAAGAGGCACTGGCGTCAGCGACCTGCCGCGATGCCAAAAGCGAAAGGAAAAACTAAAATCCCGAAACGTTCGGTGTCATCTGAATCAATCGATTCTCTGGACACAGGACACAAGGGGGAGCAATATTTGAGGTTGAACACAGGACATGTTAAGAATCAAGACAAGATGCTAAAAAAATTATCCATGACATAGGAATAGTGGAAAAAGCAATGAGAGAATTTAAAGAAGAAATTAAAGAAGATCTGAGAAAAGCAACAACAGAATACAAACAAGATCTGAGAAGTCTGCAGGAAAATATAGAAAGTCTGCAAACTCAGAATGATAACATAAGAAAGGACTTCCAGGAAATGCGCCAAGAAATGAGGACCCTTCAAGAAAACAACAACATGCTGTGGAATATCATAGATGAAATGGATCAGGATAAAGAATGTATGATATCATCGTGACCAAGATTAAACCAAGATCCCATGCGAAAGCTGTGAATAATGGAGGTGAACCAGATGAAATAGATATTGTCTCAGCAAAACAGCAAGTGGTCAACTTTCTGCAATCAAAGGAAATTGAAATCGACATTATAACCATCAACACATGTATCCCACTGAACGGAAGAAACAACAACGCCACTCCAGTCGTCCTCGTGAAACTCGTAAACAGAAAATCTAAATTGGCATCGCTGAAACAGGGAAAGAAGCTGAAGGGAACAAATGTGTACATCAGGGGTCTCAAACATGCGGCCCGCGGGCCAATTGTGACCCGCGAGACGTTATTGTGCGGCCCGCACCTCAATATGAACGTTTAATGTTAGTGTGGCCTGCGAGTTTTATATGAATGGCGCTTGACAGCGCTGTGTGCGGAGCTGAAGCATTCTTGCCAACCCTCCCAATTTTCACCCGTCAACATTACTGAGGACAACAATATTGAGGGCACGAGGTTTAACGTCCACTTTTACTCGTACAAGCAATGTGCCTGCACAGTCACATGTTGTATGCGGCTTCAACAGACACACGTAAGCGACTGCAATGCATACTTAGTCAACAGCCACACATGTCACACTGAGGGTGGCCGTATAAAAAAAACTTTATCAATGTTGCAAATATGCGCCACAATGTGAACCCACACCAAACAAGAATGACAAACACATTTTGGGAGAACATCCACACGTAACACAACATAAACACAACAGAACAAATACCCAGAATTCCTTGTAGCACTAACTCTTCCGGGCTACAAGGAATCTACCAATCATGGTGTGGTATATGACTCTCGAGGGCCGAACATTGACGTCACTTGCGTGATGCAAGCAGAGAAACGTTTTGCTGCTTTTCCACGAGACCCGCACGGCGCTCTTCCTCCCTCTCTCCCTCCCTCCCTCGCTCGCTCTCTCGCGCTCTCTCGCGCTCTCTCGCGCTCTCTCGCGCGTGTAGTAGAATTTCTGACCTTTGACCTATATTTCATGTCTGTCAAGAATGTATGCTCATTTAATTTCTCTTCTATTCTGTGTCCCCGGGTGTGGGACAAAAGTGAATATTAAGTCGTGCCAACCTGTCTACAGAATGTTTTGATTGTTTAAGTATGATTAAGGAATCCAAGGATGTTGCAAAAACAAATGACGCACGAGAAAAAAACTGTGACGCACAAGAGACAGATAAAACTGGCAGGAGACCGGGACTCGAGAGAGATTGCTTTTGTGACTCCTCCGGAGGATGTTGTGTGTCTGCATGGACAGCTCAATCTGACTTGATAATGGGTAAATAAACTTTTTGTACTAAATTCACTTTTGTTGCTGTTTAAGCTCTGGACAATCCACCACACATCTGCACAGAGGAACTGGCACACAATTCTACATTTTGCAAACATACCATTTTGGTCTCATGGTCTTTCCGCCTTCCTAGGAAGCTGCTGGTCCTGGGAAGGGCTGATCTTGTGACTGAAGATGATAACCTGTTTTCTTAAAATGGTTGCCGTTGTTTGACCTAATCTTTTTGGGGAAAACATGTCGGGATATTAGATCATTCACAAAACATTTAATTACTGAATTGGCATCCTCCTTTGAGGTTGGGGTTGCTTCCGCCAACCACTGCAATTGTCAATCTAAATCATTACGTTCCTTTATCCTTGTACCGGATTGATCATATCGATTAAATAAAACCTCAACACGCTCAAACTTGACCCAATCCAAACTCACCTCCCCCCTCTGGCCCTCTCACAGGGACAGTGTTAGTCGTAGTAATAGTAAAAGTAGTAGTAGTAGTAATAGTTTCAGAAACATCCAAGAAAAAGAAAAGGCAGCTGATAGTCAAGTGCAGCAAGAACAGAGGCGGAGGACAGGTCATGTCTGAGGTCAATGTTTGCTTTTTCAATAGTAATTTGATATTTTTACAACACCTAGTAAATTATTGTGGCCTCAATAATTCACTATGTAGTTGTATTCAATTTAGTCTATCTATGATAGGACAATGCACAGAAACATTAAGTTCAGAAACAGATATGTTCTGTACCAGATTATATCTAAATAGCTACTTTCCATCTGCAGTCCCTGGCTACCTAAATTAAAGGGATCCAAAAATCCAGCAATACATTTATGACACTAATTTACCATAATTAATAATATATCTACATTCATAATAATTAATAATCAATAAATAATCATACTATAACATGTAATCAAATTTAAGAAAAGTCACCAAATGCCCCTTCATCGACACATACTTAACATACAATACAACCACACCTTATTTACATCATCACACAAAGAACATACATGCTCTTGTTCACATCTGTCATCATTCGTAAAAACAACCAATATTTTAACAGCCATACCTCACAATTTACAACAAAAATGCTCTCATGGATAAATATAATACACATTAAGTTGATGTGTCAACATAATGCCCCTCTTAGCGACCGTGTGAGCATCTTTGTTTGCTCCAAAGCCACTTTTTAACTTCAAATTTTCTATTCCTTTTGTTATAACGGGGAGAAGGCTAATTGGTCTGTATTTGTTCATGTCTTCTTTATTTCCTGCTTTATGGATTTGGATGATAGTAGCAGTTTCTCGATGTGGTAGGGAAAGTGTTTTCCGTTATTGATTTATTTATCAATTATTGTTATAGGAGCAATAATACTATATAGGAAGAAAATGTTCAGACCCGTATATATCTCTAGATTGTGAGTCTGATAATGCAGGGAAGATTTTGTTTCATTTGTTAATTCTAAAATTAGTCCATCCTGAATAAATGACAATTATTTGCACTGATTTTGAGGGACTTTTTATTCAGGGTTTGTACAGACTGGATGAAATGTTCATTAAAATTATTACTTATGTCCAGACTGTCTGCAATAGTAGCGCCATTGATATTTAATGTTATAGTGTTGTTTCTTGTTTGCTCTCTTCCCGTAAGTTTGTACATGGTTTTCCATAACTGTTCTAATGTTCCCTTTTGCAGCTTTGATTAATTCTAAGTGAAAGTCAGCCTTAGACTTCTGCAAAAACATTGTAACTTTGTTCCTCAAAACTTTTAAAATCATACGATCTGTATTTAGACCTGTTATAATTGCTCTTATGAGAGCTGAGTCCCGATGTCTTATTAGAATCCAAATTGTTTTATTAATCCAAGGTATTTTTATTTTAGCACTCTTCTTTCTGGTTTTGTATTAGTGTATTTACAGATGATCTCTTTGATTTTTGTCATCCAATTGTAATTCTAGTAGGGCTGCTTATCCTTTGTATCATGTAGAAGCCGTTTATAATATCCTTAAGTTTATTTCTACCAGTCCAGATTAACGTCCCCCATGACGTTCACTTCTTTCATATTGTGCTGTTTGAGGATGTCTGAAAATGAATCGAGAAAAATGTCTTTAGCTGTGGTCGGTCGGTATACTACAATTACCTTGAAATACATTTTCTGAGGAAAATGTGATTTTAATTTTAACATACTCAAATTGATCTACTTTTAATGTTTTCCCTTTCATAAATCATAATTCCTCCCCCCTTTGTCACTCGATCTGTTTTTTCTGTATTCTTGTACCCCGGGACATTAATTAGAACCAACGTTTTTGCAGGTTTTAACCATGTCTCTGATAGACAAAGGTACCCCAGATTAGAGTCTGACAGTAACTGCTGGATTTGTTCAGTATGTTTCTTGTTGTAGAAAGTTTAATGATGCGGACACGTTTGTTACTGAATACTTTCTACAGACTTCTGTCCCTCTGCGACTTTGTGTATGTAATAAGCAACTACAATTATTTGATATGCTTAATTTTGTTATTTTAGCTCAGCTGTTGTGTAGCTGCTAGCTCCTTGTAGCCTACAGCAGGAGTGTCCAAATTGTAGCCCATAGCTATGTTTCTACCAGACAACCGAAATTTGCGTATCGGTCCAATCAGCGGCAGCTACGCCCTGTTTTAATCATTCGACCTAAATCTTTAGTTTTGTAGGCAGGACAGAGAGCAAGGGAACAATGTGGGACATTAATTGTCCATCTTATACCATGCTAATTGTTGTAAGGATAGTTCACATGAGCGGCCATACCTTGAGTCCCACCATATATAAGAGTCAAAGGGCTCCTACTATGAGTCGTCTAATTGGTGATCATACACTTTGGCGGTTTGGGTGGCAGGGCACACGGACGCACCTCAGTCAGCCAGTGCTAGGACAGTTGGAGCAGTCCCCGTCCTCCATTCGTTCCTGGGAGGCGTCCCCAGTAGTTGTCAGCTGATGTCGTGCTGTCAGGCAACATCAGGAAGTTCCATTGTCAATCCTGATCTGATAACATTGTCCGTTGACACTTATGTCCAGCAGGGGTCTGTTTGTATCTCCTGCTGTTTGTCCTGCTGTGGGCGTCCTCTGTCACACCTGTATGATGTTCTGGCTACAACTATGGAGCTTGTCTTGTTTAGAGAAGTTGGCAGTCCCCCGGCTGCATAACAGTTTCAACCCTAGCTTGACCTAGGAGGCCGCGACTACCACCCAAGTCCGTCTGTCTGGTTTTACGTTTTGTTGAGGTTTCTTCCCTACAGAATTTGGAACTCAAAACATGTACACCCATTGTTTTCCTATCCTCTCGGTTAGTTCAATTTTGCATATCACGTTTTAAAATCACAGTCTTAACTATCCCATTAAATGTTAATCAATAACCCTAATTCAAAGATTATACGTACTACTTCATGTATATTTCAGTCACCTTTTAAATTAATTTTTAATCTAATTAATACTTCACTTGTGCACTCTGACCTCCCATTATGCATGATATTCTACAACACAAAAGAATGTTTTTATTCTCGTTTTCTCCATCTTTTTCACACTAGTCACAACATGCACACACACACATTGTTTGGTGCCAACTGTCCTGATAGCGCAGCACAAACAACTCACAAGGCCACCTCCCAGATGTATGGTGTAATGCAATGTCTAATTAAAGATAAAATACTCCAACCTAAAAATGTCAGACTACACTTTAAAGTAACCCAACTTAAACTTACTTTTATTATAATAATTTCCAAACTCACCTCCACCACAGCAGACATCTTCCTCAATCCTATCCCAATACTCCCATAATTTAGGAAGGTGTTTCACAATAGTGGTTAAGTAGTTATTTTAAGTAATAGATCTCAATATGGGGGAATTAATAAGACTAAATTTGCCCTAGTGTGTGAATGTTGTCTGTCTATCTATCTGTGTTGGCCCTGTGATGAGGTGGCGACCTGTCCAGGGTGCACCCCAGATGGGACCTAAACTATTTATACTTAATCTAAGTGATATTTGTTCAGTATCTAATCAATTAAATGTATTACGTTTGCAGATAATACAAATGTATATTGTTCCGGAGAAGACTTGAAGAAAGCGTTGAGGAAAATCGAGGTTGCGTTGATTCACATTAAAAATTATTTGATATTAATAAGTAACCATTGAATGATAACAAAACTAAATTTGTGGTGTTTAGTGGTGCAAAGTCAATTTGTGAAACAAAAATTAAAGTTGAATCAAGTGGAAATTGACAGAGTATATGAACTAAATTCTTGAGAATAATAATTGATC
This sequence comes from Entelurus aequoreus, assembly GCF_033978785.1. Lineage (NCBI taxonomy): Eukaryota > Metazoa > Chordata > Actinopteri > Syngnathiformes > Syngnathidae > Entelurus > Entelurus aequoreus. The sequence continues at coordinate 53,337,588 of NC_084731.1, forward strand.
ATTAATATGTTGGAAGCCGCATATTGAACATATTAAAGAAAAATATCCAAATCCATTGCTATTCGGTATAAAGTAAAACACATGCTGAATAAGAAATGTCTGCATATGTTATGTCATTCATTTATTTTTTCCATATGTAACATTGTTTTGAAGTTTGGGGAAATGTTTATAGAAGAAATATAGACCCAATACTTAAACTTAAAAGGCTCATTTCAATAATACACAAAGCATGCTACTATGATCATACCAATCCATTTTTTTAAGTTATAATGTGTTAAATGTTCAGATAATTTAATTTTAAAACAATTGCAATTATGTTTCCGAGTAAAGAACAACAGCCTTCCAGTTTGTATTCTTAGCTTATTTACATTATGAGGAGAAAACTATCATTTACGGGGGATATTGATTTTTGAAATAGGTCAAGTAAAATAAAAATAAAAATACAAATGTATTTCAGTTCTAGGAGTTAAATGATGGACCATCCTCAGTGATGAGCTGAACACATGTAGTTTTTTGTTATGGTTTAAGAGACCCTTGAAAAGTAAAGTTTTTTGAACATTATAAAATATAGTAACAAATACTTTCATCTTTTAACGTTGATGTTCCAGGTAATTTAATGTTCAGTGAATGTATAGGATAGGCCAATATAATCTTTGGCTTCCGCCTATTCCTTTTTCGGCCATTCTTTTTCTTTTATTTTCTTTCTGTGTGTAAATGGGTATGATTGTTAATATGTCTAATCTGTACTGTTAAACTGCTCACACAAATTGGTTGATGGTTGATTATATGACCAAAATAAACCTATCTCATTTATTCATTCATTATCTATCGCACTCATAGTTTTATTCCATTTGGCATGTAATTATTCCTATTGATTTCTTCCCATTTCACTCAACCAACTAAACAAACAAATAAACAAACTTGCAGCTAACCACAACCAACAGCATACCATTTACGAATACCTTCATTTGTCACTTTCTCATCTTTTCTTCACTTTCGTTTTCCTTTACAAACAACATCCTGTATCCATCTCTTCCTTCATCTGCTCTCTCTTCCTCTCTCTCTCACTCTCTCTCCTTCTCTCACAATACAAACACAATAATCCAAAATAATCAGTCTTATAAAATACAACAGGGTCAGCAGCAATCTAAAACCATTCATGTCATGCATCATTATTTATCTCTTAACAATTTTTCCTCCTTCATAACCTGCATTTTAGAATTTTAGCTTTAGATATGATTTAGGGCAGTGGTTTTCAACCTTTTTTCCCAGTAAAATAAATACATAAATTACAGCATAATGTCATCAATTTCTGATTTATTAAATTGTATAACAGTGCAACATATTGCTCATTTGTTGTGGTCTTACTTGAACTATTTGGACAACAAAAAAAGATATAAGAATAACTAAAACGTTTTTAAAAATTAAACAAGTGATTAAATTATACTAAAGATTTCTATACATATAATCAATCATCAACCTTCTTTGGATATTGTAATAGTGATCCATCTGGACTCGTGAACTTAATTCTAAATATTTATTTTGTTGAAGTGTTATTCTATAATTATATTTATAAACGATTTTTGAATTGTTGCTATTTTTAGAATATTTAAAAATCTCACGTACCCCTTGGCATACCTTCAAGTACCCCCCTTTTTGTCCGGGTGGAAACACCGTACCCTCCTTTGAGAACTACTGATTTAGACTATAAAAAAATCATTTGTCCCACACGCCATTAAACTGTACAACTCCTCTCTGGGGGCTAGGATGACAGGGGATGTAAAACAATAACAGTGCAATACTTTTTTATAACATGGTCGCTAATGACTAGTTTCTCTTGTTATATTCTTATTTTACTGTTATATTTTTATTCCCACTGTAATATTTTTCTATTTTGTTTCCATTTATACCCCCTTAGTTAGTTTTTACTTCTTAAATTCGATCTCACTTTTGTACACTGCTGCTGGTATTTTGATTTTCCTGAGGGAGCTCACCGGGCGGAAACACCAGAGGGGGGAGCTCCCCTGAAGGAATCAATAACGTGCTATCTATCTATCTATCTATCTATTGTTAATCCGAGCACAATTCATGACGTCTCGTCCTTGTAACACTGGACAGATTTCTTATCTTGCAGACATTTATTTCCATTTAGTTTTATTCTCTACATGTAATTCTACATGCACCTTCATTTATCAGTTTGAAATTTGCTTTCTTTTGTTATTTATTTCAATTATTGTTTGTGCTGATAACTTACATTCTCATTCTTTGTCTGTCTTCTGATTAGAATTTGTTTAACGCTTCTCCACGTTTTGTTTTGACTATGGCGCTGAGTGTTGGCGACTATTATCTGTACTTCTCCCTCGCCTGCGATTTAGACTCCATGACTCACACAGGTTGACAATATATATTTAATACCAGTTGCACAGATAAAAGTTAAAAATGTTTTAGAATATAAATTTAAATTTTATTTTATTGTGTGTTTATTCTTAAAAAAATTAATATGTCAATGTATTTGAATAATCAATTTATCTTTATCAAATTTAAATTCAATATTATTAATTTACTTATTTACCTTTATTTAATGTGTTTGCTATATCATTATAAATTCAAAGCTACAATGTATTCTAATCTATGATGTGCGTGTGTGTGTGTTTCAACTCCACACTTACTAAATATACACTAAACACATAAAAATGATGAATCAACCAATGCTCGAATGTCCCACGATACAAATGTATTTATTGATATTTAAATGTTTATTTATTCATATACAGTATTTTTTATTTGACCTATTATCAAAACCAACCAGTCAGCACTCTCTTCAGATTGAGTACAGCTGTCCACTATATATATATATATATATATATATATATATATATATATATATATATATATATATATATATATATATATATATATATATATATATATATATATATATATATGTATATTTTTTTAACCTAGCTCAATGCTAATCTAATCCAATGCTAACCTGTACATATGCTAACCTAGCTCAATGCTATGCTAACAGTGTCACTCACACAGCCTCGTCACACGCACACATCCCTTATCTTAAAATGTCTCCCAGCAGGGCCTCCTTTTTTATTTTCTTACTGAGTCACACGCACACACACACGCCAATTTGTGTGGTGGATTGTCCAGAGCTTAAACAGCAACAAAAGTGAATTTAGTACAAAAAGTTTATTTACCCATTATCAAGTCAGATTGAGCTGTCCATGCAGACACACAACGTCCTCCGGAGGAGTCACAAAAGCAATCTCTCTCGAGTCCCGGTCTCCTGCCAGTTTTATCTGTCTCTTGTGCGTCACAGTTTTTTTCTCGTGCGTCATTTGTTTTTGCAACATCCTTGGATTCCTTAATCATACTTAAACAATCAAAACATTCTGTAGACAGGTTGGCACGACTTAATATTCACTTTTGTCCCACACCCGGGGACACAGAATAGAAGAGAAATTAAATGAGCATACATTCTTGACAGACATGAAATATAGGTCAAAGGTCAGAAATTCTACTACATGCGCTTTCACTCGCTCTCTCTCTCGCTCTCTCTCGCTGTAAACTTTTTTTTGCTGCTTTTCCACGAGACTCTCTAGTGCTCTTCCTCCCTCCCTCCCTCCCTCCCTCCCTCCCTCCCTCCCTCGCTCGCTCTATCTCACTCTCTCTCTCTTGCTCTCTCTCGCTGTAAACTCCACAGCACAAAACATAATGCTGGAATCGCCAAAAAAGCATGCGACTTGAGAAAGCAGGGAACAAACCAGGGAACTTGAAACGCCAACTGTAAAATCTACATCAAGCTGAATGGAAGTCCAGAAGCAAGTGTACTTGTTGTCTATGGCATCAAGGACCTGGACACATTTTTAAAGTTTACACTGCTTCCACAACAATGATGAATGGAGTCTGACGGAAAACAATCACCTAAATTCAACACCAACATGACTATGTTCCAAGAGACCACTAAACAAGAAGACATAGATTCAGGAGTGCATCCACCTACACTTATAGAGAATATTGAAACAACATCAAAGATTGTTGAACAAGAAAATATGAAACTACAAAACTTCTGCAACAAAGATCACAAAAACCAGAATTTGGAAAATGATATAGATCCAGATACAAATGTTTTCTCCCACATCAGTAATAATTGTTTTTATTATACAGATGAACAATATAATAGCAACATTAAATGTGATAACAAATTGTCAAATATTCAAGCAGAAGCTTTTATGCAAATTACAACAACATGAATAACTTTTTAGAACACATCAACGAACCCTTCAAAGTGATCGCTGTCACAGAAACATGGATTGATGATAAAAAAGGAATAGATTTTGATCTGGAAGGATATGAACTAAACTACATCAACAGAACCAACAAAAATGGAGGAGGAGGAGCTGTGTACGTGATGAAGAACCTGAACTACAAAGTGGTAAAAAACAGTCATTTGCTATAGATAATAATATAGAATGTATAACCATTGAAATATGTCAGGAAAAAAGCAAAAACATATTCATCAGTTGTATATACAGATCACCTAAGTCAAGTATAGAAACATTTGAAGAATGGATCAAGGCAAATTACATGGACAATGGTCAAAAATAATTTTCGTATGTTGTGACTTTAATAATGACTTATTGAACCCTAACAAGCAAAAGTCTATAGATGACTTCATTGATACAATGTACAGCATCAGTTTATATCCTAAAATCACAGAGCCAAGCAGAATCACAGGACATTGTGCCACGCTTATTGATATTTTTACCAATGATTTTGATAATAACACTACAAGTGGTCTACTTATAACCGACGTTAGTGATCATCTGCCAGTTTTCACAATATATGATGGAAACTACAAGAAGAAGAACATGGAAGACAAAAATACATTTTGAAGACTTTGCACAGAGAAGAGGATGATTGCTTTCAAAAATGAGCTAGAAAAGCAAAATTGGGACAATGTGTACAATGAAAATGAGGCTGATGAAGCATATGAACATTTCTTAAACAAGTTCATAATACTTTATGATGAACATTGTCCATGGAAACAACTCACTAGAAAGCATAGAAAGAATAATCAACCATGGATGACAAAAGATTAAAAAATGCTTGTAATAAGAATAATACATTATATAGAAAATGTACAACACAAAGAACTACAGAGGCAGAAAATAAGTACAAAAAGTATAAAAACAAGCTAACTAACATACTACGAACATGTAGAAAATAATATTACAGTCAATTATTAGACAGGAACAAAAATAATATGAGAGCAACATGGGGCATCCTCAATAGCATGATTAAAAATGGCACTAAGAGGGATTACACCCAATACTTCTCAGACGGAAACAAAAAAAAATTACAATATAAAGTAAGTAGTTGAAAGCTTTAATAATTACTTTGTAAATATTGAACCAAAATTGGAGGAAAGGATTCCAGACCCAGTTTCAATTGAGGACTATAACAATACCATAGATAGACATCCCAACTCAATGTTCCTCAATAATGTGACAGGAGGAAATAGTTAAAATTGTGAGAAAATGCAAATCTAAGACTTCAATTGATTGTAATGGAATTGATATTGAACAATAAAAACGTTTATAGAAGAGATCTGAGGACCATTAACGTATATTACCAACCTATCATTTCAAACAGGTAAATTCCCAAACAAAATGAAAATAGCTAAAGTTGCACCAATTTATAAGACTGGAGACAAACACCAATTTACAAATTAATAACCTGTTTCTTTACTTCCACAATTTTCTAAAATCATTGAAAATCTGTTCAATAACAGATTAGAGAGTTTCACAAACAAAAATAGAATACTCGCTGAGAACCAATATGGATACAGAGCTAATGTTTCAACTTTGATGGCTTCAATTGAAATTACAGAAGAAATTACCAATGCAATAGATTGTAAAAAATGTGCGGCAGCAGTGTTGATGGATCTGACTAAAGCATTTGACACAATTAATCACAATATTTTACTAAAAAAACTAGAACGGTATGGCATCAGAGGGTTGGTCTTAAACTAGTTTAGAAGGTATTTAACGAACGAAAACAATACGTGAAGCTCGGCGAACACACATCTACAATGCTAAATATATCTTGTGGTGTACCTCAAGGACCAAAATTGTTACATCTCTATATATATGACATTTGTAAAGTTACAAAAGATTTAAAGTTAGTATTATTTGCGGATGATACAACAGCGTTTTGTTCAGGAGAGAACACACAGAAGCTAATACAAATAATAACAGAAGAAGTGAACAAATTAAAAAGATGGTTTGACGAAAACAGACTATCTTTGAATCTCAGTAAAACTAAAATAATGCTATTTGGTAACAGTAGAAGAGAAAGTCAAACACAAATACAAATAGCCGGAAAATAAATTGAAAGAGTAAATGAAACCAAATTTCTAGGTATAATGATTGATGATAAATTGAACTGGAAATCTCATGTAAAAAATATGCAACATAAAGTAGCAAAAAACATCAATAATAAATATATTGTTAAATAAAACCTTTGCCTTGCTTATGATTAATATTTATGCCTACTAGGCTACTGTATTTTAATGTTGGTCATTATGGTGGTACTTAAAGAGCCCAGTATTTTATGAGGTGGTACTTTGTGAAAAACGTTTGAGAACCTTTGATCCGTTCTGTTCAAACCAGCTTTACAAACTGTGACTTGTTTGTGCGAAACCGCCTCAAATTTCATGTTGCGTTCAAGGCCTTGCCTCCAGGCACTCATGTGGACTCTCATTGGGCGTGTAGGGGAAACGAGTTGCGTGCGAGGAAGGCTCGGAGGGTTACAGCGACCTCTACCAGGAGAACGCCATGTTCCAAAGAGAGAACGACACGCTGCGCCTCAGGGTGAAGGCCATGCAGGAGACCATCGACCACCTCAACACGCGAGTAACGCACCTGTTGGCCAACGAGGTCAGCGTGCTGCTCACCAAGTCAAGTATGCAAAGTTTCCTATTATTACCATTTTTTTCCAGTATTTTTGTTTAGTTGGACTCAAACCTGCTCCGTCAACTCCAGGTGAGGGCAACCAGGAGATTGGAGCTCTAATTCAGAACTACATCCGAGAAGTCGAAGAGCTCAGGTAAGAGTTTCCTCAGCACAACACTGCTTGTATAATACTAGATCATCACAATCTTGAACCACTGAACCACCAATAGTGTAGACCACAGGTGTCCAAACTTTTGAAGTGGGGGGCCGCATTGAGATAATGCATGCAAAATGTGTGTGTGTGTGTGTGTGTGTGTGTGTGTGTGTGTGTGTGTGTGTGTGTGTGTGTGTGTGTGTGTGTGTGTGTATACATATCATAATAAAATAATGGATATAAAATACTAACTAATATAATTGAATATTAAGAGTATGTGAAAGTTCAACTCCTACTGACTACCTTCTTAAAGTTTTGTAATCATTCAGAAATACCGTGCACCTAAAAGTTAAACATGGATAAGTGTGGAAGGTGTTTTGCATTTTTCCCATCATGCCTTGTAATTGATTACAATGGTTGTAATTTAATATTTTTATGCCAATGGGACAATGTTTTTTTATAATATCCACAAAGTTCAGTGACCAGGATGTGTTATGTGTGCCCATGTGTGTTGACGTTTTGTGCTGGTTGAATATTTTTTTTCTGCGCCATGACTAGGGAAGGTTGTTTAGATTGGGTCATATAAGTGAATGCTGTGTTGGGATTTTCGAGAAAGTATACATCATGGTCATTGACCTGCGTCCAAAAGATGGCAACAAAGTCCCACATGTCACACCGCCATATAATTCAATGTAATATGAAAATTAAGTCTCGGGGGGGCCAAATTGAAAACACCGCATTTGGCCCACTGGCCATAGACTACAGGTGTCAAATTAAAGTCCCGGGGGCCACATCATTTTACGTGGCCCGCAAAAGCCTGGAAATAATTTGTGCCAATAAAGCACTTCATCTTTCTTGTCAAATGTATTTGGTCTTTAAAAAAAATGTTCTTCTTCTTTCAATTTTGATTACCATCTAAGCTTTAGTATTTTCTGATCATGTGACATAATATTACAAGCATTTTTTTTGTTCTCAAAAACTGCTAAAAATCTGCTAGCATTTTTTTTTTCTCAAAAACCGCTAAATATCTGCTAGCATTTTTTTTGTTTTTCTAAAACCGCTAAATATCTGCTAGCCTTATTTTGTTCTCAAAAACCGCTAAGTATCTGCTAGCATTTTCTTTTGTTCTCAAAAACCGCTAAATATTTAATAGCCTTTTTTGTTCTCAAAAACCGCCAAATATCTGCCAGCATTTTTTTTTGTTCTTAAAAAAACGCAAAATATCTGCTAGCATTTTTTTGTTTCTCAAAAACCGCTAAATATCTGGTAGCCTTATTTTGTTCTCAAAAACCGCTAAGTATCTGCTAGCATTTTTTTTGTTCTCAAAAACCGCTAAATATTTAATAGCCTTTTTTTGTTCTCAAAAACCGCTAAATATCTAATAGCCTTTTTTGTTCTCAAGAACCGCTAAATATCTGCCAGCATTTTTTTTTTGTTCTTAAAAAACGCTAAATATCTGCTAGCATTTTTTTTGTTCTAAAAAACCGCTAAATATCTGCTAGCCTTATTTGGTTCTCAAAAACCGCTAAATGTCTGCTGGTCACTTTTACGTCTAATTTCAAAGCAAATTAATTATCATTGTGTCAGTAAAACATATAATAATACATATTCATTTGGTTAATAATATTATGAGGAAATTATACATTTATATTCACAATTGTTTAAATACATTCTGAAATAGTACAGTAGCTATTGATATTTGTTATTGGGTAACTATCACACACACATACCATCATATTATGGTCCTACTAAGGGACCTACTCAGTGGCCTAGTGGTTAGAGTGTCCGCCCTAAGATCGGTAGGTTGTGAGTTTAAACCCCGACCGAGACATACCAACGACTATAAAAATGGGACCCATTACCTCCCATGGGTTGGAATTGGGGGTTAAATCACCAAAAATGATTCCGGGACACGGCACCGCTGCTGCCCACTGCTCCCCTCACCTCCAAGGGGGTAAACAAGGGGATGGGTCAAATGCAGAGGACAAATTTCCCCACACCTAGTGTGTGTGTGACAATCATTGGTACTTTAACTTAAACTTAGTTTTAGGTGAAAATACATTTTTTATAAGCTACTTTACTATCACTTGTCCTAATATATTTAGTTAGTCATTTAAATATGGCATTTACTGGCCGCAATTGTTTTTTCAATATAATTTATATCACCGTATTTTACGGACATCTTTAACAATAACACACCTTTTCAGTCCTCTGCTTGGGTTTAATGCAAACTATTGAACACCAAACATTATGGCTTTTGGCGAAGAAAAATCCATAAATTAGCCGCAGCGTTTTGAAAAGCCGCAGGGTTTAAAGCAGGGGTGCTCACACTTTTTCTGCAGGCGAGCTACTTTTCAATTGATCAAGTCGCGGGGATCTACCTCATTCATATATATAATTTATATTTACTTATTTATGAAATATATGTTTTTGTTAACAAGTTAAAGGTGTTTAATGATAATGCAAGCATGTTTAACACATATAGTTAATATTGTTAATAAATTAAAGGTGTTATAATGATAATACAAGAATGTTTAATACATATAGTTAATATTGTTAACAAGTTAAAGGTGTTTAAAGATAATGCAAGCATGTTTAACACATATAGTTAATATTGTTAACAAGTTAAAGGTGTTTAAAGATAATACAAGCATGTTTAACACATATAGTTAATATTGTTAATACATTAAAGGTGTTTAATGATAATACAAGAATGTTTAATACATATAGTTAATATTGTTAACAAGTTAAAGGTGTTTAAAGATAATGCAAGCATGTTTAACACATATAGTTAATATTGTTAACAAGTTAAAGGTGTTTAATGATAATACAGGCATGTTTAACACATAGTTAATATTGTTAATAAGTTAAAGGTGTTTAAAGATAATACAAGCATGTTTAACACATATAGTTAATATTGTTAACAAGTTAAAGGTGTTTAAAGATAATACAAGCATGTTTAACACATATAGTTAATATTGTTAACAAGTTAAAGGTGTTTAAAGATAATGCAAGCATGTTTAACACATAGATTCCTTTCTTTCATGAAGACAAGAATATAAGTTGGTGTATTACCTGATTCTGATGACTTGCATTGATAGGAATCAGACAGTGGTGCTGATAACATCCACATTTTCAAATGGAGGAGAAAAAAAGTCCTCCTTTCTGTCCAATACCACACGGAAGTGGTTGGTTTTTGGCATCTTATTTGTCCAGCTTCCGTACTCCTTTGTATACACTTTACAAGAAATACATTGGCGGCAAACTCCGTAGCTTGCTAGCTTGTGCACGCCAGCTTTCTGAGACTCTTATTTTGTTAGCGCAGGCAGGATGAAGCAGAGCTTTTATTGTGCAACTGTGCAGTCGGTCTTTGGAGTTTTGACGACAGGTACGGCGCCAGAGTCTGTTGAAATAAAAAGTGTTTCTCGCCTTCCTGTCGGTAATTTTTTCTTAAAGGCCTACTGAAACCCACTACTACCGACCACGCAGTCTGATAGTTTATATATCAATGATGAAATCTTAACACTGCAACACATGCCAATACGGCCGGGTTAACTTATAAAGTGCAATTTAAATTTCCCGGGGAACTTCCGGTTGAAAACGTCTATGTATGATGACGTTTGCGCGTGACATCAATGGTTGAAACGGAAGTATTCGGACACATTGTATCACAATACAAACAGCTCTGTTTTCATCGCAAAATTCCACAGTATTCTGGACATCTGTGTTGGTGAATCTTTTGCAATTTGTTTAATGAACAATGGAGACTGCAAAGAAGAAAGCTGTAGGTGGGATCGGTGTATTGCGGCTGGCTGCAGCAACACAACCAGGAGGACTTTGACTTGGATAGCAGACGCGCTATCCGATGCTAGCCGCCGACCGCATCGATGATCGGGTGAAGTCCTTCGTTGCGCCGTCGATCGCTGGAACGCAGGTGAGCACGGGTGTTGATGAGCAGATGAGGGCTGGCGTAGGTGGAGCGCTAATGTTTTTATCATAGCTCTGACGAGGTCCCGTAGCTAAGTTAGCTTCAATGGCGTCGTTAGCAACAGCATTGCTAGGCTTCGACAGGCGGCACAGCATTAACCGTGTAGTTAGAGGTCCAGTGTTTGGTTCGGTGTCTCCTGATAGTAGTATTGTTGATTTTCTGTCTATCCTTCCAGTCAGGGGCTTATTTCTTTTGTTTCTATCTGCATTTAAGCACGATGCCATCATGTTAGCTCCGTAGCTAAAGTGCTTCACCGATGTATTGTCGTGGAGATAAAAGTCACTGTGAATGTCCATTTCGCGTTCTCGACTCTCATTTTCAAGAGGATATAGTATCTGAGGGGGTTTAAAATACAAATCTGTGATCCACAATAGAAAAAGGAGAAAGTGTGGAATCCAATGAGCCCTTTTACCTAAGTTACGGTCAGAGCGAAAAAAGATACGTCCTGCACTGCACTCTAGTCCTTCACTCTCACGTCCCTCATCCACAAATCTTTCATCCTCGCTCAAGTTAATGGGGTAATTGTCGCTTTTTCGGTCCGAATCGCTCTCGCTGCTGGTGTAAACAATGGGGAAATGTGAGGAGCCCTTCAACCTGCGACGTCACGCTACTTCCGGTACAGGCAAGGCTTTTTTTATCAGCGACCAAAAGTTGCGAACTTTATCGTCGATGTTCTCTACTAAATCCTTTCAGCAAAAATATGGCAATATCGCGAAATGATCAAGTATGACACATAGAATGGATCTGCTATCCCCGTTTAAATAAAAAAAAATCATTTCAGTAGGCCTTTAATAATGAGCTGGCAGTAGCCAGCGTCATCTCAGAAGACCCTCGGGTGCCGTAAATGTCAATCAAGTGACGAAAGTGACGTCATAGTGAAGATTTATGATCGCTCATTTTTAGGACTATTTTTTTAATGCCTGGCTGGCGATCGACTGACACACCCTCTGCGATCGACCGGTAGCTCGCGATCGACGTAATGAGCACCCCTGGTTTAAAGCATAGGAAAAATGTTGCCGCTTATAGCCCAGAATGTACTGTACTATTAGTTCTACACTGAACATTTAGAAAAATAACTACATGGTAAAGTTGTAATGCTGTTTTTGAGGATAAAGTGGTTAAAAATCTAAAGAATTGTAATATTGTTTAAAAGAAATAGTCGTTGTTTTGTTTTTATTTTTAATAAATAGTTTTTATTCTTAAAGTACAGTAGGGAACGGATACATATGGCCCCATTCCTGGATGGATCTCGCGTGAGATGTAGAGGGGGGTTAATCATTTTGCAATGCAGTCTGCTAAAAATTATGAAAAGCGCCACTCAGCATAGCAATTGACGCTGTGGTCAAAGTTGGAATTGCCACAAAACACATTTTGAGATATTCAACACTCTACTGCCACCTGGTGGCTAACGTGAATAGTGCGCCCAACCAGTTTATCATGTGTCCTGTGTCAGGTAAACCGCGACAAATAGGGCACCTTCCTATTGTCAAGAAAAAAGGCATTTCATGTTTTTTCTTAAGGAATTATATGTGGGTAACCCCTCCCCTAGAGGGGGGCGGGGGGGTTACCCACATATGCGGTCCTCTCCAAGGTTTCTCATAGTCATTCACATTGACGTCCCACTGGGGTGAGTTTTCCTTGCCCGTATGTGGGCTCTGTACCGAGGATGTCGTTGTGGCTTGTACAGCCCTTTGAGACACTTGTGATTTAGGGCTATATAAATAAACATTGATTGATTTATTGATTGAATTACTTGAACCTTACTACACAGACTGAAACCTTGAGTGTTTTTAATCAGATATTGTAATATTTTATAATATTCTTATGATATGATAGGTCTCCAAAGAGAAATTGCAATTTTTTTAAATCTGTTGTTAAAAATGACATGTTCAGTTGACCTTTATCTTTAAAGGTAATTTTATTTTTTCCCAATATGATGACTTTTTCCTCCTGAAATATGTTTGCAAACACAACAAAACAAAGTATTTAGTTTCTGGTATCCATCTGTCATTCCTGCATAGATCTAAACTTGTGGAGAGCGAGGCCATGAACGAATCTCTAAGACGCCAGGCTGCTCGGCTGTCCTCTCGTACCGCCTTACCTTCCAGCGCTCTCAGCCCCGCCACCGGCCACCCGCCTGGCTCCTCGCCCGCGGCCATGTCCATGGAGGCCGAGATGACGGACGTGTTGCGCCGAGCCAAGGTGGACATCGAGAGGCTAAAGAAGAAGGAGAGGAGGCAGAGGAGGATGAGGTGAGGGGACCACCTCCTCGTATTCAGACCACACCCTCCGCATGTCATAAGTCCAGTGTTCCTAGAGTGCCTAGCCCATTGATTGTCGACTGCCCCTTTAATAGGTGCATTAACAATTAGGCCAGGGGTGTCCAAACTCGGGTGCCACATTGGGTTAAAAAAATTCTGTCCGCATGTAAAGTAACTATATGTATATATATATTAGGGGTGTGGGAAAAAATCGATTCGAATCCGAATCGCGATTCTCACGTTGTGCGATTCAGAATCGATTCTCATTTTTAAAAAATCGATTTTTTTATTTATTTATTTTTTTTCAATGTATTTTTATTTTTATTTTTATTTTTTTTTAATTAATCAATCTAACAAAACAATACACAGCAATACCATAACAATGGAATCCAATTCCAAAACCAAACCCGACCCAGCAACACTCAGAACAGCAATAAACAGAGCAATTGAGAGGAGACACAAACACGACACAGAACAAACCAAAAGTAGTGAAACAAAAATGAATATTATCAACAACAGTATCAATATTAGTTACAATTTCAACATAGCTGTGATTAAAAATCCCTCATTGACATTATCATTAGACAACAATAGTGTCACAGTGGCTTACACTTGCAACGCATCTCATAAGCTTGACAACACACTGTGTCCAATATTTTCACAAAGATAAAATAAGTCATATTGTTGGTTCATTTAATAGTTAAAACAAATTGACATCATTGCAATCAGTTGATAAAACATAGTCCTTTACAATTATAAAAGCTTTTTACAAAAATCTACTACTCTGCTTGCATGTCAGCAGACTGGGGTAGATCCTGCTGAAATCCTATGTATTGAATGAATAGAGAATCCTTTTGAATCGGGGAAAAATCTTTTTTGAATCGAGAATCGTGTTGAATTGAAAAAAAAATCGATTTTGAATCGAATCGTGACCCCAAAAATCGATATTGAATCGAATCGTGGGACACCCAAAGATTCACAGCCCTAATATATATGTCATCGGCATCGCAGTCTCGGAAGACCATTGATTTCCTGTGCCTCGGAGTCAGGTCTTGTCGCAGCGTCTCCTGTGGCTGTGTAGGCCAATTCGTGAGAGACATTCCTGGCCGCAGATGTCACACATCCAGACCGGCCCCATAGATGTTGCCGGTGTCGCAGAGCCCTGTTTCTTTCTCTTTGCCCTCTTAGCCTCAGGGTGGTTTCTGACTTGAGCAGCCCGCTGCGGAGTGCCTGCTGCCACTGAAGGCGGTCCTGGGCTGCATCTTCCCAGCTGTCGGGGCTGATGTCAAAAGACTTGAGGTCTTGTTTGCAGACGTCCTTGTAACGCAGCTGGGGACGGCCAATCTGCCTCTTGCCAGTTGTGAGTTCAGCATAGAGGATGTCCTTTGGGCGAATGCCCATCGTCCATCCGCCGGACATGGCCCAGCCAGCGGAGACGTCGCTGCCTCAGTAGGGAGCACATGCTGGGAAGCTGTGCTCTTTCCAGGACTGATTGGTTTGTGATCCTGTCCCTCCAGGTGATGCCCAGTAGACGCCTAAGGCAGCGAAGATGAAAGATGTTTAGCCGCCGCTCTTGGTGGGAGTATATGGTCCAGGTTTCACTACTGTACAGTAGAGTGCTGGTGACACAGGCTCTGTACACCTGCACCTTAGTGTGGATAGTGAGCTGTTTTCCCATACTCTCGCTGTAAGCTTCCCAAAAGTTGAGGCAGCTTTTCCGATGCGGCCACTGAGTTCGGCATCGAGTGACAGGTTGTCGGTGATGGTGGAACCGAGGTAGGTGAAGGTATTTACGACTTCCAGGGTGTAGTTGTTGATGGTGATAGAGGGGAGTGGTTCAGTTCCCTGTCCCATCGTCTTGGTTTTGCTCAGACTGATGGTCAGGCTGAAGTCCTGACAGGCTTTGGTGAACTGGTCCATTAGGGTTTGCAGGTGCTCCTGGGAGTGTGCTACCACTGCTGCGTCGTCAGCAAACAGCATGTCCCGGATGACGAGTGGCCTGACCTTTGTTTTGGCTTTCAGACGGGCATGGTGAACAGTGTACCGTCTGTCCTTGTGTGAAGGTAGACTCCTTCAGTTGCTGTACCAAATGCTTGGCGCAGGAGGAGGGAAAAGAAGATCCCAAACAGGGTGGGCGCCAGCACGCATCCCTGCTTGACACCACAGCAGATTTTGAAGGGGTCTGATGTGGACCCATCGAACTGGATAGTGCCATGCATGTCGGTGTGGAAGGACTGGAGGATGCAAAGGAGTTTGGGGGGACAGCCTATTCGTTCAACCAGCTGAAAGAGGCCACTCCTGCTCACAAGTTCGAAAGCTTTCGTAAGGTCAATAAATGCCACGTAGAATGGTTTTCTCTGCTCTCTACACTTCTCCTGAAGCTGTCTCAGAGAGAAAATCATGTCAGTAGTAGACCTTCCTGCTCTGAACCCTGCCTGAGATTCTGGGTATATTTTCTCAGCGAGAACCTGGAGTCTATTCAGTGCAACTCCGGCAAAGAGTTTGCCGGTAGTGCGGAGTAGAGAGATACCACGGTAGTTGGTACAATCACTCCTGTCTCCCTTATTCTTGTACAGGGTTATGATGGTAGCATCCCTCATGTCCTGTGGGACAGCACCTTCACTCCAGCACAGACAGAGGAGCTTGTGAAGTTGGTCGAGGAGAGCAGGCTTTCCACACTTGAGGATTTCAGCTGCGATTCCGTCACTGACAGGTGATTTACCGCATGCTAGGCTGTCAATCGCTTTGCTTAGCTCCTCAGTTGTTGGTTCCATGTCCAGTTCTTCCATTACAGGTTGACACTCAACATGGCGGAGGGCTGCATCGGAGACAGTGTTGTCGCTGGCGTAGAGTTCGGAGTAGTGTTCTACCCAGCGCCAAAGTCCAAGCGCCTTTTTGATGCCGTCGTACATACCTTTGATGTTACCGGAGTCAGCGGCTGATTGGATGTTGCTGCAAAGCTGTAGCCAGTAGCTGTTAGCACAGCGACGGGAGGCATTCTGCAGTTTCTTCCTTGATGCCCTGAGAGCATGTAGGGTATTGCCACTCGACGTGCATTTGTAGTTGGTAAGGGCGATACGCTTTTCTTCCAGTATCGGTGCCAATACAGATGCGTTGGCTTCGAACCAGTCATTGGACCTTCGCAATCTTTTGCCAAAAACCGTTAGGGCCGTGGTGTGGATGGTGTCTCGTAAGCCTTCCCAGTACTGCTGGGCAGAGCTGCACTGGGGTAGTTGGTGGAGGGATTCCTCT
This sequence comes from Entelurus aequoreus, assembly GCF_033978785.1. Lineage (NCBI taxonomy): Eukaryota > Metazoa > Chordata > Actinopteri > Syngnathiformes > Syngnathidae > Entelurus > Entelurus aequoreus. The sequence continues at coordinate 53,354,211 of NC_084731.1, forward strand.
AAGGCACGGTTGAAGGAAGCAGTTTTAGTTGGATCGGCTTCTTTGCTGCAATCCACACGGGGGGGTCCTTTAGGTTTGGCTCTGTAGATAATTTTTGTCTGCAGTTTGACTTTACAGCAGACGAGGGAGTGATCGGTGTCACAGTCTGCACTGTCAAAGGTACGGGTTTGGAGGACACTTCTGAGGTCAGAGCGCCGTGTTATGATCAGGTCCAACTGGTGCCAGTGGCCAGATCTTGGGTGTCTCCAGGAGACTTTGTGGCGG
>NC_084731.1:53359474-53374474 GCF_033978785.1 Entelurus aequoreus
TCAATTCATTAAGTATTTTTTTTTATATAATATAAGCTCCCCACATCCATGTCAAAATTCATTAGCATATTTTTTTCTATGTTGATCCAGTCCTTATCTGCAGAAGAATGAAATAAGTGGCTTGCTTGTTCACAACCGAAGGAGATATAATAATGTAAGAAGTTTGGTAATTGTAGTCCTACTTTATCTTGTGTACAAGACAACCTTAAGTATGAACAACTGGCCTTCTTTCCACACCATATAAAATGTGATATCATTGTATGTATTTTCTTAAACCAACTTTTATTAATTAGGACAGGCATCATTTTCAGTATATAATTAACTGCTTTTGTGACAACCTCCTTAAAGTTTTGTAATTAATTTGAAATATCAAGCAGCTAAAATGCGCCAAACATCGATAATTGGGAAGAGGGTGTTTTGCATTTTTCCCACCATGCTTTGTAATGGTTTTAAATTGGTGTAATTTTGAATATGTTATGGTGCTTGGACATTTTTCATAACATACACTAAGTTTAGTGAGCAGGTTGTGTTGTGTGTGACCATATGTTTTTTTTTCACCATTACTAGGGAAGGTTGTTTGCATTGCGTCATATTTGTATTTATTTATTTAATTTTTCGGTTCATTTGAAATAGGGACAGATACAGAAACATATATCTGAAACGGTCATCCAATGTATGCATCATAGTGTTTGTAGCCAAAGCTAATTTACAACACTTGTCCCCAACAACACAGATCTAACATAATGAAAATAGGAAAATAAATAGAATGAGGCAAAGAGGAGTCGATGATAATGGTAATAGTAGTAATACAGACAAAGTGCAAACTAGATAAAAGCCAATAATAATAATATTAATAATAATAATAACACAGACAAAGTGTAAACTAGATAAGAACCAATTAGTAAAAATTAGTCAAATGTAAATCTAAGTAAATGCTGGGCATGGTGTCTTTCAGAGAATAATTAAAGGTTATTGACTTGTTGTCCACTTTATGGTGACAAAATGGCGGCATTAAAGGACGTCTTATAAATTGAATACAATCCCCCTGTGGGCAAGGTTTATTAATTATCCATGACGTTTTGCGGATCAAATTGAAGATGTCGGCGGGCAGCAGTTTAGACAGCCCTGATTCAGGCAGTCAGTCCCTGAATGGAACTGGGATGCAGCCAGAAGTAAAACTGGCTTTGGCACATAATGGTTTCATTTAGCACTGCCAGCAGGTCATGGGAGAGAAGAGTGCACAGTGCAAGAGGCTAATTGGACTTTAATGAGATGGAGATGGCAATCTGAAGATGGCCGCCTGATAAGCCAGGTGGTTATAAAACAGAATGGCAGGAAGTAAAAATGGCAATAAAATCTAAAGAGCTAAAAGCAAAACATATTGAAAAAGGCTTTGTTAATGAGTCAGATTTTTATGTGAGCCACTTGGGAACCTTTCCAAAGAACTAATGGATTTTAGACGGTGACATCACACTGATCATTATGATAGTTTCTTCATATGCCGTACTATAATTTGACAGGAAATTGGATTAATATGCTAAATACATTTTGTGTTAATTTTAATAATAGTATTATTTTGTAAAAAAAAAAAAGAGATAGGCAAAATTCCCCAAAAACTGCAGTCCCCCTTTAACAGCCAACTAATGATGTTGGAGCCTATCTATATTATTTATTTATTAATTGTTTTGACAATGAAATCAAATAATGCCAATAATGATGTTGATGAATTATTGGATGTTTTAGATAAATTGTGATTGACTGATTGTTTTCAGCTGCTCACGCTCCTACTTGTGAGCCACTTCCTCCGCCTATAATTAAGAAGACAGGACAGCTGGGTGCCTTTTGTCTGTCTATCATGTTGAAGGAGTGATGAGTGAAACAGTTTGTTTACCGCTAAATAAGTTATTTTGATTATGTTGAAGTCAACCACGGAGAATATTTTTTGTTTGTGAAAATAAATTATGATCATTTGGAATCACGACATATCTCCGCGAGTGCTTAATAAGGAATTTAGTGAGTCAAATACCTCCTCCTCAGGACTACTCTGCATTACTTTATTTTTTCGAACTATTTTGAATGCAAGAGTAGCCGTAACAAGTAAACAAACTTCACTGAAGACCCAAAAGACCAACCACGATCGCTCTGCACCGATGACCGAAAGCAGCCGGCGGGCCATGGCACACCTGAGACGGCATCTGAGGCCGACGACATGCTGAGAACGTGCATTGCTTCGCGCAGAAGCAGACTGGGCGCGTGCACGAGGAGGCTAAATGAAATAAAGACTTCGATGACTGATGTTAGAAATGCTGATAAAGTCAATGATGCATTTGAAGTATTTAAAGGAGTTGTGGATGAATTTAAAAATGCTCACAAATCTGTGCAAGAATTCTTATCAGAAGAGTAAAAGGAAAATGATTATTATGACTGGTATGAACCCAGAATAATACATTTTAATTATTTCATGAAAGATGTTGAAACATGGAAAAGAGAAATTGCACAATCAAAAGTTGGACCACTGGACAGCATATCAAATGTATCTCACAAATCAAAGTCTGCCACTGGATCAAAAGCCTCCAGATGTTCCTCAGTATCCTCAGAATTAAAAAAGGCCAAAGCGAAACAGGCAGCCACAATGGCTCGAGCTGCTGCACTGTAGGAAAAACACACCTTGCAACTGGAGGAAACAAAGCTTAAAGCAAAGATGGCGCAAATGGAGTTGTAAGCAGACCTCGCAGCATCAACTGCTAAAATACAAATCCTTCAAAGTGATTTAATTCATGAAAGCCATGATGTGGCTCAGGAACCTCCGGGTGATGGCATGACTGAGTATTATGATTCTCACCATGATACAGAAACTATGGAGAGCAATGTGGACTTTATAGAGTTTGGTGCAATACCCAAGACCCCACTTCACCAAACCATCTTAAGTCTCCACAGACCTCTACTTAAAAGGAACACCAACACATCAGAAGATATAAATAAACCTCAAAACAAAAACGCAACTGAAAAACACAGGACCCAGAGTGTAAATCAGACTCAAATAACAAATCACTCTGCACAAGATAATGTGATTATTAATGCTGCTCATTATAACTTGGAAATGGTTATTCAAAGACAAAGTGACATCGCAAAACTCATTGTCTCACAGCAAAAACTGTCTCTACTACCAGCAAGAGATTTCTGTGTTTGATGGTAACCCACTGGCATATCATTCTTTTATCTATGCATTTGAACACTTGATTGAAGACAAGACTGAGAATAATCAAGACCGACTCTACTACCTTGAGCAGTTTACCTCTGGTTTGCCAAGAGACTTAGTTCGCAGCTGTTTGCACATGGAAGCCAGTAGGGGCTATAATGAAGCAAGGCGCCTCTTAAAAGAACACTTTGGAAATGAGATGAACATTTCGGGAGCTTACTTAGAAAAAACCTTGAATTGGACAGCGATTAAAGCTGAGGATGGGAACATGCTGCATGCATATGCACTGTATTTGAGAGGATGCTGTAATGTAATGCAAGATTTACAGTATTTGGAGGAACTTGATATCCCAAGGCTAATTACATCCAAACTACCCTACAAACTCAGAGACAAGTGGCGAAGCACAGCTTATGAGACACAACAGAGAACTGGCAGGAGAATCAGATTTAACAACTTTGTGGATTTTGTGGAAAAGCATGCCAAGATGCTTTTGGATCTGTTGTTTGGAGACATTCAGGACCAAATAACAACAATGAAAAGGCCTCTTCCAAGAAGCACAAGTGAACTAAAACCAATCAGAGGCAGAAACAGCAGCTTTGCTACTTCAGTAGCTGTGAATACAGAGCCAGCAGGATGCATTGTAAAACAATAATCTGTTCCACAACAAACTGCTCAAACCACACCCAGTGGTATCATCCATTTATGTGGATATTGTCATGGCAAAAAGGCTCTGATTGACTGCTCACAATTCAAAACACAGTCACATGACAACAAGGTTGACTTTTTAAGAAGGCATGGATATTGTTTTGATTGCCTACTAAAAGGTAATTTAAGCAAAAATTGTAAAAAGAAGATTAATCTGTCATGTTTGCAAAATGAAACATCCTACTGTACTTCATATTTCAAGTGAAAAAGGCCCAAGGCAGGAAACTCAAGCAAAGCCCACTGCTGAGACAGAAGAAACCCCTATAAGCATTGCTCTTGTTTCAGCCGGTGATGCAACCGGGGCCGGGAAAGACTGTGCACTTGCAATCGTGCCAGTCAGAGTTAAGGCGGGAAAAGGGAACAGGTATGTTCAGCACATCAAAATGTTGATGTGCTGCCTGGATCGAGGAAGGCATAGGCCTTCCTCGATCCAGGCAGCACATCAACATTTTGCACGGAGAATCTCATGGATCAACTGAATGTGAAAGGACGCAAAACAGAAATTATTTTGCGAACAGTGGGAGTGGAAAAGCCTGCGAAGACCTATGAGGTCAGAGGACTGGAGGTTGGAGACTTGGAAGGGTTCACATATCTGGACCTGCCGAAAGTGTATACACAGAGCAAGATACCTGTCTCAAAGAAAAACATCATCACAAAGGCTGACTTGAAGAGGTGGCCATATCTTGGTGGCATTGACTTAAAGGAAATTGAGGCCGACATTGAACTTCTTATTGGGACTGATGTGCCTCGGGCAATGGAGCCGTGGAATATAATAAACAGTTAAATAAATGGACCATATGCAGTCCAAACCATACTGGGATGGGTGGTAACTGGACCACTCAGTTGCAGTGCTACAGAACATGCTGGGCCCATTGCAGTGTCAACTAACAGAATCTCAGTAATTGAGCTGAAGGACTTCCTCATCAGACAATAAACCAGGATTTCTCTGAAAACATATATGAGGAGAAAAATTAGATGTCAGTTGAGGATAAATGTTCTATGGAGATCGCCTCAAGTTCAGTCTTTCTTAAAGATGGTCACGATCCTCTGCCACTGCCTTTCCGGGATAAAGACAAACTCACACCTCAGGATAAGTTCAGAGAGAAAGAAAGACATCGGCATTCCTCCTCTTTTTCTTCCAAAAAAAGCCATGACAAAGATAAAGAAAAGGTCAAGAAGGACAATCGTGACAAAACGGAGGAACTTAGGGACCTGTACGGTCGGAGGGGAAGCTTACCTTTTGACCAAGAGCCAATGCCCTCAGAGGCTGATCCTTACACATTTCCATACGGTGGCAAAGGAGATGGCAAAGACGTGCACAGAACACTCGAAAAGGAGAAAAATAGCAAAATCAAGAACTCCACCAAGGACAAGACTATGGACCATGGAACAAGGAAACATATAACAAGACCATGGAACAAGGGAACACATAACAAGACCATGGACCTAAGACCATGGAACAAGCAAAGACATTTCCAGATGCCAAAGGCTTTGTGGGAAGTGTTTTGGTTAAAACCAAGACCAACACGGTTCAACGACCAATAGATGAACTCTGCCTGGAAGCAGCTTGATGGACTGAGGGGGGCTTCGGTTCTCCAGACTCGATGACTCCATGACCGCTTCAGATATGACTATGGACTTTGAAGAGACTTAACTAGTAAATCAAGTAACTCAATTAATTTTGTATTTGAAAAACATAATTGTTTGGATTGTATTGTTCTATTATGGCTCCTTTGAATATTATTATTTATGTAATTGTTTTGCTAAAGCACACAATTAGGGGCGGGGATGTTGGAGCCTATCTATATTATTTATTTATTAATTGTTTTGACAATGAAATCAAATAATGCCAATAATGATGTTGATGAATTATTGGATGTTTTAGATGAATTGTGATTGACTGATTGTTTTCAGCTGCTCACGCTCCTACTTGTGAGCCACTTCCTCCTCCTATAATTAAGAAGACAGGACAGCTGGGGGCCTTTTGTCTGTCTATCATGTTGAAGGAGTGAGGAATGAAACAGTTTGTTTACCACTAAATAAGTTATTTTGATTATGTTGAAGTCAACCACGGAGAATATTTTTTGTTTGTGAAAATAACTTATGATCATTTGGAATCACGACATATCTCCGTGAGTGCTTAATAAGGAATTTAGTGAGTCAAATACCTCCTCCTCAGGACTACTCTGCATTACTTTATTCTTATTTTTTCGAACTTTTTTGAATGCAAGAGTAGCCGTAAAAAATTAACTAAATGGTTATTTTGGCCACCGCTAATATTCAAGTAACATAATGACGTGTCCCTTCTTACAGTCCAGAGTTGGAGAAAGGTTTGAAAAAACGAGTGAAGTTGCACACCCACGAGAACGGAGACGACGGACAGAACGGAGTGGTCGATTCGGACGACAATTACACCGAGGTAATTTGGCGTCCGTGGTCCGTTGACTCAAAACTGAGGCAGGAAAAAGAATGTCTAAGAATCTTTGTGTGCAGGACATCATGTCTCCGCTGCAGGAAGAGAGCGGCTGCGATGAGGAGGAGGAGGAGGAGGAAGAAGAAGGGCGAGAGGAAGATGAAGAGTTCGACAGCGATGAGAGCCTGGTGGACTCAGACTCTGACACTGACGAGAAAGGTTTGCTTCTTTACGCAGCCGTTAGTTTCTCAACCATTCATCATTTGCTCATTTTGACACCCTGCTTTTTCCAGTCAGGCTCATGTATTTCATGTCAATTATCATCTCAAAACATGGCGTTCTTTCGCTAAAATTAACAGCACTCGGTCTATTGAAACTAAGCACAGGTGGTGCTCGGTCTACCGTGTTTGGTGGTTACGAACACGCACCCAGAAATTACTTAAAACAATTTTGGTCCGTAAACACAAGACTGGCTGGAGAACTTGTTAGAGCTGCGGAATAATACACTATGGGCCTGAACTACTAAGCTCCAAATAACACGTGCAAACTATACAATAGCGTGTGCTGTTGCTGGTGATCTACTAAGACTGCTTGTGCAATTGATAACAAGTGCTAAAGTGGTGCAGACGGCCCTATTAAATGAGGTTTTTGTGTATCACTGGCTATCACCATCGAGACACACATTTCCCTCCACATTTATGGCATCATATGGTCCAACCTGTGTCGTTTCGTCATGCTGTTGACATGCGGCACACAAATATAATACTGTGTGTTTCGGACCATAGGGCGCGCCGGATTATAATGTGCACTGCCGAAGAGCGGGTCTATGTTCATACAAAAGGCACACCGGATTTTAAGGCACATTAAAGGGGTCATATTATGATTTTTTTTCTAAATTTAAAAGACTTCCTTTTGGTATACATAACATGTAATGGTGATTCTTTGGTCAAAATGTTGCATAGATTATGTTTTACAGACCATCTTTAAGTCGCTTTCTGACCGTATCTTCAGGATGCGCCGTTTTGTGGGCGGTCTTATTAACCTGCCTCCACTTTGACAGGATCTTCTCCCCGCCATCTTTGTTGTACCGGTGTAGCGTGCAAGGACGGGAGTCAAAGAAGTGTCAAAAGATGGACTGTTTTAATTACATTCAGACTTTACCTAAATCAATACCGGAGCAGCATCTCCTCATCCGTGGCTCACGAGTGCCACAACAATGCCGGAAATGTGTCCTGTGACAAAATGTCCGACCGGAACACTTTAATAACTAAAGTTCTGTTGGTGAATTAGGTAAACCCACTACACCAGTAGTTTTTAGCTCTTCCATAGCAGGTCTACTGACAGATATAAGTTAGAACTATACACTATTTTATATTAGAAATGGCAACAACAGAGGATGAATGCTCCATAACAAGAAAATAGAAAAAAAGAATCGGCACGGACTACAATGCCTGAAACGCGCAAATTTTCAGGACTTATGCAGATCCCATATACACATCAGCAGGTAAGAAAAGTTGGTTTTGCATAATATTGCGAAACAAAATGCCAGATAATGTCTCCTAATAGATGCCGTTTTGGGGTCCTTATACACACCATAATAATACCGCATGTTGAAGTACAGTACGTCTGACTACGGTAGCCATTATGCTCCGACAATCCATCAAGCTGTGCGAATTCATGGCTTACCGAAGTCGTACTAAAACATTTTTGACCGATTTTTGAGCACCGTGTGTGATGTTCTTTATTCTCAATGAAACATCCAAGTTTTGGTGTTGCTTGCTTACGGCTACTTGCTAGCATCTTTTATTGAACAGGCGCCAACCTGCAGGCCACAATCAATTAAACTTTCTTCAATCAGCCCCTTAAGTCATCATGCGGCTACACAATTATAAAATGGTATTGCTGAATAGATGACAGGCCCAATATTTGTACCTCTGACCGTCCAAGAATGTTGACACACACACACACACACACGCGCGCGCAGACTGAATATTCTCGCAGCATGATCGCCTCCCTTCTCACCGTCATTTGTGCGTAACTATGCCAGTTTGCATGCACATTTCAAGCGTACTAAATATAGTCGCAAAATAGCAACTGCCGAAACATTTTTGTTTGTGAGTGCCAAATGACAATATGTCATCATGACCTCCTCCCAGTATTTTGGCTGTTCTGATGACCAGCATATATTCACGCCAAATGGATTGCGGTCCATATTCTGCTCACTAAAGATACATAATCTTCTGCGCACAAGCTTAGTAGATCAGCTTTGCGTGGGCTATCTAATTTGCACATGTTTTAATACATATAGTAGATCAGGCCCTAAGTGCACAATATTGGACAATATTGGCTGCACTTGTCTAAACTGCTCTATCCTAACGATGACGAGGAGATGGTTGATCGACCATTTCTTTATTGCACAAACAAAACAGGCTGCAAAACTCAACTCTACAGTAAACCACAGGGATGCAAATCTATTTATTTATTTGTTTCATTAAATTGTTGTTTTATTGCTGTAATTATGCTCTTTGTGTTTACAGTGCGAGTGACTTTAGTGTTCATTTAGGATACAAAATCCGACCTTCACTAAAACTCGACTCACACCACAGTCGAGGAACGGAACTCGTTTGTTACCCGAGGACCACCTGTAACTGCATTTGGCTGTTGTCATGGTTTTGTGTGTCTTAAATTTGCTGTTGGTCAAAAGAGGAATGAGGGGGTGTGTGTTTGTTGGACACAACTTGCAACTAACAGAGATCTTTAGGGAAAACATTATTTAACAGAAAAACATTGGGAGAATACAAAATAATAACATCTTAAAGGAGCCATATGTAATAATTGTATTTCAAGTCATCATTAAATGGCCCTGATATGTCAAAAGGCATTAATAAATCATGTTCTTTTCGGATACCTCTATAACTGATAACAGTAGTTCAGCCGGGATTTGTATCGGGATGCCTTTGAAAGATGGAGACGATTGAAGGCGGAGAAGATTTTTTCATCTGACGCCAAACTTGCTAATTTCCTCCTTGATAGGTTTTCTTATTGTAATATATGCAAATGGACATTTCATATGTAAACTATATTGTCCAATACGGTCTATAATCTTGTCTAACTAACAAAGCTAGTATGTTCGTGCAATTAATGCTTAGTGTGATGGTGCTTAGCTCCTAGTGTAATGCTTAGCATGCTAGCCCGGTCAATGAAATATCAGCATACACGCTAACAGGGTAAATATATGCCCGTTAGCCTGTATGTTGATGTGTATTCCCACTGACATATACCATGAATTGATTAACGTGGACCCCGACTGTTGAAAAACTTATTCGGGTGTTACCAATTGTACGGAATATGTACTGTACTGTGCAATCTACTAATAAAAGTTTAAATCAATCAATCAACCAGACAGGGCAAAATATATTTTCGACAAATAAAACCTATGTGGATATGTGTATTTTGTTCTCAATATGCGGATACACCAAGGAAATGGGTTCCAATTTTAACACGGCTGCCATCATGGCAATGTGAAAGGTATGGAGACAGCCAAATCACATGATAAAATAATTCCTCATTCGTGTAGCCTATAAGCATACCTTGGTAAAATGTCTCCTCTTTAGTTTTGGGCGTACATTAGGCTGCTAAGCATGCTCTACCTATTTTCACCAGTATAACCATTGCTAGTGTTGGTTGTAGTTGGTTTTTGTCTTTGTTTTCTGATAGTACTGACAATAACCATATGATTGCCATTGTTGTGACATTGTACACAGGCGTGACGTACTTCTTGCTGAAAATAGCCTAATTTCTGCGTAAATGTATTTTCCACCAGTTATTTACGAGTCCCTTCTTTTGCAGTACATTTGGTTAGTACTTATTTTTCATACAGTACTTTAGCAGCCTGACCTAAGCCTAAGGTTTATTTGTTAAATAAATAATAATCTTTGTGATTAACATATGGTTTTATATCATTTAATTGTTTTTGTTTAAGAAACATATATATTATTAATTTATTTAAAATATGTTTTTTAGCACTGTGTAATTGTATGTAAATATATTTTAATCAGTTTTTGACCCCCTTCTTTGCAGTATATTTGATTAGTTGTAATCAGCCTGACCTGAGCCTCGATACTAATCTTTGTGATCAACACATGCTTTTGTATCTTTTGACGAGGTTTATCCTGGTAAACTGGAAGTAGGTTAGATACTGTTGATCGTAAGATTACGCAGTGTTAATATTTGAGTGGAAAAGTTGGGCCCCGAGGTCTCTTGTGTCTAACTTCTGGCTTCCAACTTTCAGCTAACTTCCAGGCTGATCTTGCTGATCTGACGTGCGAGATCGAGATCAAGCAGAAGTTAATAGATGAGCTGGAGAACAGCCAGCGGAGGCTCCTGATGCTGAAGCTCCAGTACGAGGAGAAGCTCATCCTGCTGCAAAATAAGATCCGAGACACCCAGCTGGAGAGGGACCGGGTACTGCAGAACCTCAGTGAGTCCACTCATCCACTGACCGACAGTAAGAGAACCTTAACGTCACTACACGACTCCACAGTGTCCATGGAGAACTACACAGAGGAGAAGGCTAACCGCATCAAGCAGGAGTATGAGAAACGACTGAAGGAGATGAACCGCGACCTTCTCAAGCTCCAAACTGCGCAGAAAGAACATGCACGGCTCCTTAAAAACCAGAGCCGCTACGAACGGGAGCTGAAGAAACTCCAGGCCGAGGTGAACGAGATGAAGAAAACCAAGGTAAGAGAAACGCGAGGAAGTTCAATGTCGGTCATAGGAGATGAACGCTGTAGGACACCTCACCTGTCTTTCTTCTTCAGGTGGTGCTGATGAAGCAGATGAAGGAGGAGCAGCAGAGGAGGAGGTTGGTGGAGGCTAAGAGGAACCGTGAGATTGCCCAGCTCAAGAAAGAGCAGCGACGACAAGAGGTCAGCAAACAAGCAGTGATGAAACTCCATTATTGTTATTAACTATCTGTCTATTAACTATTTGCGAAGTTGTGCTGCGTGTGTCAGCTCACCAGACAAGCTAGCTCAGTAAAAGTCCTAATAACTTTATAAATATTAGAAAATACAATTTCTGTAGAAATTCTGCAGCTAAACTTAAATGCAAAAGGAATGTAAAATGATTGTAAGAATATGTTGAACGTTCAGTATTAATGGTTTGAATACTGAAGAATGTTGGTTGAAATTCTAGTGGAATATATAGAAGGAAGGATAGAAACAGTTTGACAGTTGGAATATAGAAATACTTTGATAGTAGAAGTGATTTTTAACTGTTGATATTGTTTGAATGTTGAAGATGGGAAACTGTACTAAAACGTACTATGAATATAGAAATGATAGATGTATGTCGGAGTTAAACTATATGACTCATAGATGTAAAATTTTTAAAGAAAGATTTGTGTTTTTTGGTCCCTTCCGGGATTCGAACCCACATCAATGAAAGGCATGCGTGTTATCCTCTCAGCCAAAAAGCCGAGCTGTCAAGGGGATGTCCAACTTTCGATGTAAAAGGGAGCGATTCAGCCGTTGAAAATGACATCTAATTACCCAGAATGCTTTGCTGAACAAGTACAGCGTTTTCAGCTCATTTTGGGGATAAATTAACATATTTCGTTACAATAAAATATGTTACCTGATTGTATGAAACATTTACTTGTAAAGAAGCTGACATTTAAAGAAAACAAGTTGAAACCATTATCTAAATTGATAGGGGAGATAAAGAGGTCTTAGTCTATATGATAAGATTTAGTGCTTGAATCGACAAGTCATTCAATATGACGTGCTCTACCACTAGACATGTCACTGCTTAATGCTTGTCTTTACAAGATTACTACAATGTTGAGCTTTACATTATCTATATCACACAAGCATAAATACATAGAAATTATAATGCATACATTATTTAACATTAACAAATTGCAAATTAGCCTCAAGGGGGACTGTTTATTGAAATACAAAGATGGCTGCAGTTGTTTACTCTGAATGCAATAGGTCAAATTGACATCATTACTCAGAATGTAGTTCTGCAAAAGTATTGTTTTTTTGCTAATTTCAGCCTAAATAAATGTTTTTTTACAACAAATATATGCTCTGATAGTGTGGAACATCTACTTGAAGTCAATGTATTTTTTTTTTTTTGGGGTGGGGTAAGTAAGAGATTTGGGAAGAGTACCTATTGTTTTGTCCAAAATTATGAAAAATAATTAATAACTCAAAAACCGTAAATTGTTTCGGTTTTAAACACAACTTGTTTTAATTTACTGATTAAGATGAATATGTTGATGGTGGAATGGTTGAAAGCAGTTGAAAGATGTAGGAGGAGAAGTCAAAAGTAAAAAAGGGTGAAAATACTGTAAATCGGTAATGTTAGGTAACGTTTGTTGAATGAGCCTGCATGTCATGAACATTTTGACACTTGAATGGAATTAATCGGATGAACGGTTTGGGAGTTAAAACGGATGAAAAACGCTACGGAGTAATAATAAATAGATGAATGATGAATTTTGGTGTGGAATAAAATGTACCGTAATTTCCGGACTATAAGCCGCTACTTTTTCCCCTCGTTCTGGTCCCTGCGGCTTATACAAAGGTGCGGCTTATATACGGCCTGTTCTTCTCCGACACCGACTAAGAGGATTTCGGTGGTTTTAGTACGCAGGAGGAAGACGATGACACAATGATTAAAGACTGACTTTTCATATACCGGTAGGCTGGTTATTTTGATAACGTACAGGCGAGCACTTTGTATTACTTTGCACCGTTGTATTATTTGTACTCTGCACGAATGCTGTTCGCCATGTCAAAGATGTGAAAGTTTGATTGAATGATTGAAAGATTTACTGTTAATAAATGGGACGCTTTGCGTTCCCAAACAGTCATCTCTGTCCCGACAATCCCCTCCGTGGTAGCAGGAACCCCTATATACTACGCTAATTACACATCAAAACCCTGCGGCTTATAGTCGGGTGCGGCTTATATATGGAGCAATCTGTATTTTCCCCTAAATTTAGCTGGTGCGGCTTATAGTCAGGTGCGGCTTATAGTCCGGAAATTACGGTATCTGCAGGCATTCACACATTGATACAGATAAAGTGGTCATTTAGTCAGACAAGACCAGAAACGCCACTTTAATGTGATGATTATTATTTTTATATTATTTATCTTGCAATTCCTGAGTGCATTTGGTAAAGCAGACGATCATTCTTATTGATCGTATTTGCAGCACGCTTTTCAGTTTTTGTGCTTTTTTCCTTTCTCAATTTTTAAGACTCAAATTAATAGTTGGAAGTGTGACGGCAAAAAAAATGAAAACGTTTCTATCATTCATTCTATGTCAAATCAATTTTATTTCTGTAGTTCACAACAGAAGTCTATAACCACACTTGTCATACTTTAAAGCAGGGGTTCTTCACCTTTTTGACCTCGGGGCTCAACTTTTCTACTACAGAGGGGCCCGGGGCTCACTCAAAGATTAACGCTGAATTAGTAAACTTACTCTTGATTTTGATCCTATTCAATTATTACCGGTATATATAATAGGCTATCCAGTGGGTCTTAAAAAGTCTTAAATCCAACAATTTGAATTTAAGGCCTTAAAATTTCATAAAAGGCCTTAAATACAATTTTTGATAGGTCTTAAAAATCTATTAATGTTACTTTTTCTCTTATATTTTGTCAACTGTTTTTTGCAGTGTGCGTGCTGAGACTTGAATAGCTAACTTGTTTCACCAAGTACCACCTCAGAAAACACCTGGCCCTCAAAGTACCACCATAATGACCAACTTTAAAATACAGTAGCGTAGAAGGCCTAAGTATTCATTAAAAGCAAAACAGGTTTTATTCAACAAGTACACTTAAATATTTTCGGCCAGTTTGAACAGTAACACTGTTTGAATATTTAATTACGATAAGAGTCCACCTACCGCTACGGTTTTGGGAATCCTTGGCGAGCATCAACCAGGCAGACCGGATGGTGGACAACCAGGTCAGACGGTTCGTGTTTATCTCGCCTCCGATCGGGTAGTGATGGGTAAATTACGCGTCAGTGAGTGTATGGCACACTCACTGCCTGTATTGACACTCCACCGATACTCTGTGTTTCATAATCGTCCGCCGCCATCTTCTGGATTAAAAAAGTCATTACATTTTAACTGCAAATAAAAATGATAGTTGGCTAAAAAAAATTTAATGATGATTATTATTTTTATATTATTTATATTGCAATTCCTGAGTGCATTTGGTAAAGCAGACGATCATTCTTATTGATCGTATTTGCAGCACGCTTTTGATTTTTTGTGCTTTTTTCCTTTCTCAATTTTTAAGACTCAAATTAATAGTTGGAAGTGTGACAGCAAAACAAATGAAAACGTTTCTATCATTCATTCTATGTCAAGTAAATTTTATTTCTGTAGTTCACAACAGAAGTCTATAACCACACTCGTCCGCCGCCATCTTCTGGATTAAAAAAGTCATTACATTTTAACTGCAATTAAAAATGATAGTTGGCTAAAAAAAATGTAAGAAAGGAGTATGAAACACGCAGCTTTCGTCAATGAGCCAAATTGTGAACAGGAAAAAGAAGAACATTTACCTTATTTGGTGCTATAAGATGTATCTGTCACATGCTTTTTTTCTTAACGTGACGTACACATCGAGGCATTTCCTTGTGTTGACCA
>NC_084731.1:53381974-53394474 GCF_033978785.1 Entelurus aequoreus
TTATATATATATATATATATATATATATATATATATATATATATATATATATATATATATATATATATATATATATATATATATATATATATATATATATAAATCGAGTTTCCACTAGCCTCGACATGCATTTTTTTTTTTGTATCTTTCACACATCTTTTGCTTCCTGACAGAAGCAGGAAGAAGCTGCAGCGTAAGCCGGTGGGCCCCGGTGCCCCTGCAGCCGCTGGACGGGCCGGAAGCTTCTCCAAGGCAGCCCGGCAGAAGTGGCAATCTCTGGAGCGTCGCATCATGGACATAGTCATGCAAAGAATGACCATCTCCAACGTGGAGGCCGACATGGACCGACTCCTCAAGGTAGGACTTGCTCCACCAGTTCATCAACAAAAGGCCGCTGACGTGATTTTTTTCTTCACGAGTCAGAAGCGAGAGGAGCTGACAGCCCAGGAGGAGGCGCTCTCACACAAGCGAGAGGTGCTAATGGCGGATGGGGAGGGCCCAGAAGCAGAGGACCGCCTCCTTGTGGAGATCAACGAGGACCTGGAGGTGCTGAACGCCAACATCGACTACATCAACGACAGCCTGTCCGACTGCCAGGCCACCATTGTGCAGATCGAGGAGACCAAGGTACACTACTAACAACATTTTGTAGTGTTAAAAAAAGTAACACCCCTGATTCCCGATTATGGTCCAGGATGAGTTGGACTCCGTGGACACCTCGGTGGTGATCAGCTCGTGTTCGCTGGCTGAAGCACGCCACCTGCTGGACCATTTTCTCAAGGCCTCCATTGACAAGGTCTGCTTGGTTTAATAATCATGACGTCGTGTTTGCATTGTTTGTGTTGTCGGCCATGTTTAACAACAAACTATACAGTGTATTGATAACGATTTGTTTATTTTTTAAAAGCTGTTGTCCTTATCAGGGCTCGTGTTCTGTCCAATTTAGCAGCTTCCTCGAAAAAAAGCAACCAGTTGCGTAACTCGATAGTGGAGTCTATTGTATTCCACAATCAAGTTAAAAAAAAAAAAAGCAACTTTAAGTTTCGTAACACCGATTTGGACATCAAATAACGGCCCCACTGTAGAATTGTAGTTATTACTGTACTTTCAATGAGGTTATGTTTTCGCCAGGTTTACTTTGTCTGTTAGTTAGCAACATAAATACCTTTCTAAACGCTGATTTGGATATCAAATAGGGCTGCCACTAACGATTAATTTGATAGTTGATTAGTCAAAGACTACCTTAACGATTATTCGGATAATAAAGAGTACACATATTTAATGGTTCTAATTTTTGTATCAACATTTTAAATGCAGCTTAAGTTTTTTTAGGCATGTGCTTACGAACAACAATGACGACTAATTAATTCAGAAATATTTGTTTATACTGTAACTGTGCTGCTTATTTATTTGTTACAAACATTAAAATGATTATTAAAATGTTTCCATTTAAAAAAAAGGAAAGGCAAAGTGCTAAAAAAAGAATTAAGCTTGTTTATGTATTAAAAAACAGTTAAAATAGCAGCAAAGAAAACAAACAACAAAACACAAAATCTAACTTCCTCTAAAAGAAAGTCATTTTGTGATGTTTAAAAAGCTGCACAATGATTTATTGATTATTGATTAACTCTTGTGTGAGCATTCGTGCGATTCACGTTTTTTTTATTGTGTCTTTTTTTACATCATTGCAAGTTAACGCTGCTTTAAAAAGTAGTTGAATTGATGGAGACAAAGTTTAGCTGGCTGACTTTGGCTAAAATGATAGATAGTTTTTTTTCCACACAACTTCGTCTCACACTTGTTAGCTAGCTAGCAAGGCACAAGCTCACACTCTTACGAGGTTGAGACCGCATCCTCCCTCCAGATGTCCGACATGATGTCTCTGCTTTAAATGTTCATGTTTTTAAGAAGAATAAGAGGAAATATCCTCACACTTTACATGTTATCACTGGCAAGGTTTTTGCGAGTGGTGATGCGGTGCTTCCGCCTGTAAAACACGAGTGATGATGTCATGACTATTGTCGACAAATATAATTGCCGGCGACAAATTTTATTGTCGACTAATATCAAATATCACCTCTGTAAATGTGTTTATTTTCCCCAGAATTTGTATGTTAGTTAGCGACATAAAATGGACGGATTAGGATTACATTTTCAGAAAAAAGATCCTGGAACAAGTACTTTTCTAGTTGTTATTATTCATAAATGAGATTGTCAAAGCACTTATTGTTGGAAGTATTTATGTCACTGTACAGTATAGACAAGCAACAATCCATGCATTTGAAGCAAATCAATGTTTATACCGTTTTTGTCTTGGTTTGTTTACTGTTTCTTAAAATAATGCCAAAAAATAACCACAATAAATATGTTTGTTATGCCTACCATGCAGAGGAAACAGATGGCCCCATATCCAGATCTGGTCTATGGCCCTCTGCTGACCCCTGTTGGCTAATGGCATATACTGTACAATTAATATTCCGGTATAAAGGGTGATTACAACAAAAATGTTAATGTTAATACAATGAATGCAATATAATTTAACATGACTACTTACTTGTGTTGTAACAACGTCTACACGAAGGAGCTGCCTTCGATGCATATTTTGTTCAAGGAAAATAGTTGTAATATTTATGTTGTAGCGGTGGTTTGCGGAATTCGACAGAACAGCGACCCCTGGCATAAACACTAAACGGTTAGATGGGGCCACATGACTACTGATCACTTCAGTAGTTGATCATCAACGTGGTCGTCGTGCTCTGCAGGTGTTTGCTTGTTCTACTTTGATGGACCGAATAACCTCGTTGATACAAATGTACTTTGTTTCTGCTAAACTTTTATTCAGCGGTGAGTCAAAATTACTTATGTAAAAGTTTTAGTTCGATTTAGCAACGTCCATTCAGAAGCCCATTGAGATAATTGCTAATTCAGCATTGCTCTGCGGTCAGAGCAATGCTGAATCATGACAGATTTACGGCCGTAGTGCTAAAGTGACCTTGCTATTGTAGCCGAACCTTTTCCCTAAAATATAATGTCTAAAACACTTTTGTTTGTTCATAGTTTTTGCCAATTTTTTTGTGTTTTGTTCACTTTTTCAATTAATACCTTAGCGGTTTTGAATTGGCTTCATTGTGATAGGAGATATCACACACTTTTCTTTTCCCCTTGGACTGAAGTTCTTTTTTGTACCTTTTCATACAAACATTACCTGAAATATAAAAACATAAACATATTGGAACAAAACTGTAGTTGTCAATTTAGTCTTTTTGTTTATTGTCCATTTGTGATTTTTTGTAGTAAATACAAATCTTTACATTCATTTTACAATATGTATTTCTTGATATATAAATAAGGTACTCAAACTGCATTTTAGTTGGTTGTCTCTTATGTGTGGTCGCCAATAGTAAGAGTAAACCCTTGTTTATCGCTGTTAATTGTTTTTGGGCTTCACCGTGATAAGTACATCCCGCGAAGTAGGAATTAATAATCATAAATTTAATATTTTGATCAATAAAGTATGGAAAACCTGTTTACGACTTTAAAACTACGGTTTTCAGCATTAAGTAAGCCATCTAGACATGATATAAAACGAGCCACAAACAGCAAAGTGCAATGTGGCGAAAGCCGACGAGTACAGTACTCACTAGGCTGCAGTCAGCCCTTATAGCCCGTACATCGCGTTACATGAGTAATATTCAATATGGAAATATGTTAAATACATGCGTGTACATAAGTGAGTAAATAAAAGCAACAACTAATGTCGTGTGTGCAAATGACAGCAATGACAATACTGTAAGTATATTGTGTGTAGAGTTTACAGGTGGCCCAGAAGGAGGCTCAGATCAGACTGCTGGAGGGTCAGCTGAGACACACCGATGTGATTGGTTCATCCCAAAACCACATAATACTTGACGCCCTGCGGGAAAAGGCCGAGTACATCCCTGAACTCCAGGCTCTCATTCACAATGTGCAGCAGGGTGAGCGATGACTTGTTGGCTTATGTAGAGAGAAAGGATGGAGGCGCTCAAGTGGGGATTGTTTCACTTTCATTTTGAATTATTGACTGAGGAGCTTCTTTTTTTCCCCGACTTTCAGAGAACGGCTACACCAGCACAGATGAGGAACCGTCTGAGTTTAGCCTAGCCTCAGAAAATAGGTGAAACTACAGTGTGTGTGTGTGTGTGTGTGTGTGTGTGTGTGTGTGTGTGTGTGTGTGTGTGTGTGTGTGTGTGTGTGTGTGTGTGTATACAGTCGTGGTCAAAAGTTTACATACACTTGTAAATAACACAATGTCATGGTTTTCTTGGGTTTCTAATCATTTCTACAACTCTTATTATTTTGTGATTTTGTGATGATTTTTTTGGCAAGATGGCGGCGCATGGGAATGCAGCGGCTATGCTAACGCTCTTGGGAGTGTGGAGCGATTTGGCAAAAAACACCCGTCATTTCTGTCAATTTCATGGCTGGCTCAAAGCGTGAACACTCTGTGATCACATACGACCGACAGACAATTCTGGATGTGGATGGATCGGGTCGTTATAGACTGAAAGATGCATGTACGGTGGACCTCCTCGCTAGCATGGGAATACTTTGTGGGCTACATCGAGCGGCCTTTGTAGCAGCGGAGTCAAGTGCTAGCGGTGACCGCCAATGGAGACGACATGATGGGTTTTTAACATGTAAAGCGACTTTGGGTACTTAGAAAAGCGCTATATAAATCCCAGGTATTATTATTATTATTATTATAAGCAGTGCGAGTGGAAGCAGAAGCGGGGATGCCGAGCTGGGCTAACAACAAAGAGAAAAGCTAACCAAAGAAGCGTGGAGTCTCCGGGTAAGAAGCCATTTAAACTAGAACTAGCCGGCGTCAGGCTGGATAATCCCTGCACACATAGCAATTCTCTTAGAATAAAACACAACTCACATAATGTTTTTTCTTTTGTGACCGTGTCAGAGGCAGACATACATTGTACTGAGGTAGCTAACTATGATGCGTTCAGTTTATCGCAACATCAAGCAAACAATCTGAATATCCCCGTCGTATCAATTCCTAGATATGGTCGAAACTATTTAAAGTGCAATACGCATAATAAACGCAACATTATTAATATTGCTACTTCGGATAATTTCAACAAACAATCCTCAGAACAGCCCACTACCTATAATATGGGCTTTTTAAACATAAGATCATTATCTTCCAAAACGCTATTAGTTAATGAAGTCATTCGAGACAACAAACTTGACGTCGTTGGTCTCGCCGAGACCTGGCTCAAACCAGACGATTTTTTTGCGCTAAATGAGGCATCTCCTCCTAACTATACCAATACACATGTTGCCCGACCTCTTAAAAGGGGAGGGGGTGTCGCACTAATATACAATGAAAACTATAATCTTACACCTAACCTAAATAATAAATATAACTCGTTTGAGGTGCTCACTTTGAGGTTTGTCACACCGCTGCCTCTCCACCTGGCTGTTATCTACCGCCCCCCTGGGCCCTATTCGGACTTCATCAGTGAATTTTCAGAGTTTGTTGCTGATCTAGTGACGCACGCCGACAATATAATCATAATGGGGGACTTTAATATCCATATGAATACCCCATCGGACCCTCCATGCGTGGTGCTCCAGACTATAATTGATAGCTGTGGTCTTACACAAATAATACATGAACCCCCGCATCTCAACGGTAATACGATAGATCTAGTGCTTGTCAGGGGTGCCACCACCTCTAAAGTTACGATACTCCCGTACACTAAAGTAATGTCTGATCATTACCTTATAAAATTTGAAGTTCTGACTCATTGTCAACAAACTAATAATAATAGTAATAACTACTATAGCAGCCGCAACATTAATGCTGCCACAACGACGACTCTTACTGACCTACTGCCTTCGGTAATGGCACCATTCCCAAATTATGTGGGCTCTATTGATAACCTCACTAACAACTTTAATGACGCCCTGCGCGACACCATTGATATCGTAGCACCGCTAAAGCTAAAAAGGGCCCCTAAAAGGCGTACCCCATGGTTTACAGAAGAAACTAAAGCCCAGAAATTATCATGTAGAAAGCTGGAACGCAAATGGCGTGCGACTAAACTTGAGGTTTTCCATCAAGCATGGTGTGATAGTTTAATAACTTATAAACGCATGCTTACCTCAGCTAAAGCTAAATATTACTCAAATCTCATCCACCTCAACAAAAATGATCCTAAATTTCTGTTTAGTACAGTAGCATCGCTAACCCAACAAGGGACTTCTCCCAGTAGCTCCACCCACTCAGCAGATGACTTTATGAATTTCTTTAATAAGAAAATTGAAGTCATTAGAAAAGAGATTAAAGACAATGCATCTCAGCTACAACTGGGTTCTATTAACACAGATACGACTGTATATACGACGGATACCGCCCTCCAAAATAGTTTCTCTCTCTTTGATGAAATAACATTGGAGGAATTGTCAAAATGTGTAAATGGGACAAAACAAACAAACATGTTTACTTGACCCAATTCCTGGGAAACTTATCAAGGAGCTTTTTGTATTACTAGGTCCATCAGTGTTAAATATTATAAACTTATCACTTTCCTCTGGCACTGTTCCCCTAGCATTCAAAAAAGCGGTTATTCATCCTCTACTCAAAAGACCTAACCTCGATCCTGATCTCCTGGTAAACAACCGGCCGGTGTCCCACCTTCCGTTTAACTCGAAAATCCTCGAAAAAATTGTAGCACAGCAGCTAAATGAACACTTAGCGTCTAACAATCTCTGTGAACCTTTTCAGTCCGGTTTCAGGGCAAATCACTCTACGGAGACAGCCCTCGCAAAAATGACTAATGATCTATTGCTAACGATGGATTCTGATGCTTCATCTATGTTGCTGCTTCTTGATCTTAGCGCCGCTTTCAATACTGTTGATCATAATATTTTATTAGAGCGTATCAAAACGCGTATTGGGATGACAGACTTAGCCTTGTCTTGGTTTAACTCTTATCTTACTGACAGGATGCAGTGTGTCTCCCATAACAATGTGACCTCGGACTATGTTAAGGTAACGTGCGGAGTTCCCCAGGGTTCGGTTCTTGGCCCTGCACTCTTTAGTATTTACATGCTGCCGCTAGGTGACATCATACGCAAATACGGTGTTAGCTTTCACTGTTATGCTGATGACACCCAACTCTACATGCCCCTAAAGCTGACCAACACGCCGGATTGTAGTCAGCTGGAGGCGTGTCTTAATGAAATTAAACAATGGATGTCCGCTAACTTTTTGCAACTCAACGCTAAGAAAACGGAAATGCTGATTATCGGTCCTGCTCAACACCGACATCTATTTAATAATACCACCTTAACATTTGACAACCAAACAATTAAACAAAGTGACTCTGTAAAGAATCTGGGTATTATCTTCGACCCAACTCTCTCGTTTGAGTCGCACATTAAGAGTGTTACTAAAACGGCCTTCTTTCATCTCCGTAATATCGCTAAAATTCGTCCCATTTTGTCCACAAGCGATGCTGAGATCATTATCCATGCGTTCGTTACATCTCGTCTCGATAACTGTAACGTTTTATTTTCAAGGCTCCCTATGTCTAGCATTAAAAGATTACAGATGGTACAAAATGCGGCTGCTAGACTTTTGACATAAACAAGAAAGTTTGATCATATTACGCCTATACTGGCTCACTTGCACTGGCTTCCTGTGCACCTAAGATGCGACTTTAAGGTTTTACTACTTACGTATAAAATACTACACGGTCAAGCTCCTGCCTATCTTGCCGATTGTATTGTACCATATGTCCCGGCAAGAAATCTGCGTTCAAAGAACTCCGGCTTATTAGTGATTCCCAGAGCCCAAAAAAAGTCTGCGGGCTATAGAGCTGTTTCTATTCGGGCTCCAATACTATGGAATGCCCTCCCGGTAAAAGAGATGCTACCTCAGTAGAAGCATTTAAGTCTCATCTTAAAACTCATTTGTATACTCTAGCCTTTAAATAGACTCCCTTTTTAGACCAGTTGATCTGCCGTTTCTTTTATTTTCTTTTCTACTCTGCTCCAAACCCGGGGTGGACCGCTAGCCTGTCCATCAGATGGGGACATCTCTACGCTGCTGACTCGTCTCCACTCGGGATGGTTCCTGCTGGCCCCATATGGACTGGACTTTCGCTGATGTGTTGGACTTTCACAATATTATGTCAGAACCACTCGACATCCATTGCTTTCGGTCTCCCCTAGAGGGGGAGGGGGGTTACCCACATATGCGGTCCTCTCCAAGGTTTCTCATAGTCATTCACATTGACGTCCCACTGGGGTGAGTTTTCCTTGCCCGTATGTGGGCTCTGTACCGAGGATGTCGTTGTGGCTTGTGCAGCCCTTTGAGACACTTGTGATTTAGGGCTATATAAATAAACATTGATTGATTGTGATAGAGTGATTAGAGCACATACAAACCCCGTTTCCATATGAGTTGAGAAATTGTGTTAGATGTAAATATAAACGGAATACAATGATTTGCAAATCCTTTTCAACCCATATTCAACTGAATGCACTACAAAGACAAGATATTTCATGTTCAAACTCATAAACTTTTTTTTTTTTTTTCAAATAATAATTAACTTAGAATTTCATGGCTGCAACACGTGCCTAAGTAGTTGGAAAAGGGCATGTTCACCACTGTGTAACATGGTCTTTCCTTTTAACAACACTCAGTAAACGTTTGGAAACTGAGGAGACACATTTTTTAAGCTTCTCAGGTGGAATTCTTTCCCATTCTTGCTTAGTGTACAGCTTAAGTTATTCAACAGTCCGGGGGTCTCCGTTGTGGTATTTTAGGCTTCATAATGCGCCACACATTTTCAATGGGAGAAGGTCTGGACTACAGGCAGGCCAGTCTAGTACCCGCACTCTTTTACTATGAAGCCACGTTGATGTAACACGTGGCTTGGCATTGTCTTCAATCAATCAATCAATGTTTATTTATATAGCCCTAAATCACAAGTGTCTCAAAGGGCTGTACAAGCCACAACGACATCCTCGGTACAGAGCCCACATACGGGCAAGGGAAACTCACCCCAGTGGGACGTCAATGTGAATGACTATGAGAAACCTTGGAGAGGACCGCATATGTGGGCAAGCCCCCCCTCTAGGGGAGACCGAAAGCAATGGATGTCGAGTGGGTCTGACATAATATTGTGAAAGTCCAACACATCAGCGAAAGTCCAGTCCATAGTGGGGCCAGCAGGAACCATCCCGAGCGGAGACGGGTCAGCAGCGTAGAGATGTCCCCATCCGATGGACAGGCTAGCGGTCCACCCCGGGTTGGGAGCAGAGTAGAAAAGAAAAGAAAATAAACGGCAGATCATCTGGTCTAAAAAGGGAGTCTATTTAAAGGCTAGAGTATACAAATGAGTTTTAAGATGAGACTTAAATGCTTCTACTGAGGTAGCATCTCTAACTTTTACTTTTTTTTATTTATTGCTGAAATAAGCAGGGGCGTCCATGGTAACGTTGCTTGGATGGCAACATATGTTGCTCCAAAACCTGTATGTACCTTTCAGCATTAATGGCGCCTTCACAGATGTGTAAGTTACCCATGTCTTCGGCACTAATACACCCCCATACCATCACAGATGCTGACTTTTCAACTTTGCGCCTATAACAATCCGGATGGTTCTTTTCCTCTTTGGTCCGGAGGACACAACGTCCACAGTTTCCAAAAACAATTTGAAATGTGGACACTTTTCCACTTTGTATCAGTCCATCTTAGATGAGCTCAGGCCCAGCGAAGCCGACGGCGTTTCTGGGTGTTGTTGATAAACGGTTTTCGCCTTGCATAGGAGAGTTTTAACTTGCACTTACATATGTAGCGACCAACTGTAGTTACTGACAGTGGGTTTCTGAAGTGTTCCTAAACACATGTGGTGCTATCCTTTACACACTGATGTCGCTTGTTGATGCAGTACAGCCTGAGGGATCGAAGGTCACGGGCTTAGCTGCTTACGTGCAGTGATTTCTCCAGATTCTCTGAACCCTTTGATGATATTACGGACCGTAGATGGTGAAATCCCTACATTCCTTGCAATAGCTGGTTGAGAAAGGTTTTTCTTAAACTGTTCAACAATTTGCTCACGCATTTGTTGACAAAGTGGTGACCCTGGCCCCATCCTTGTTTGTGAATGACTGAGCATTTCATGGAATCTACTTTTATACCCAATCATGGCACCCACCTGTTCCCAATTTGCCCGTTCACCTGTGGGATGTTCCAAATAAGTGTTTGATGAGCATTCCTCAACTTTATCAGTATTTATTGCCACCGTTCTCAACTTCTTTGTCACGTGTTGCTGGCATCAAATTTTAAAGTTGATGATTATTTGCAAAAAAAAAAAAGTTTATCAGTTTGAACATCAAATATGTTGTCTTTGTAGCATATTCAACAGAATATGGGTTGAAAATGATTTGCAAATCATTGTATTCCGTTTGTATTTACATCTAACACAATTTCCCAACTCATATGGAAACAGGGTTTGTACTTGTTTGTCACAAAAAACATTCGTGAAGTTTGGTTCGTTTATACATTTATTATGGGTCTACTGAAAATGTGACCAAATTTGCTGGGTCAAAAGTATACATACAGCAATGTTATTATTTGGTTACATGTCCATTGGCAAGTTTCACTGCAATAAGGCGCTTTTGGTAGCCATCCAAGCTTCTGCTTGAATTTTTGACCACTCCTCTTGACAAAATTGGTGCAGTTCAGCTAAATTTTTTGGTTTTCTGACATGGTCTTGTTTCTTCAGCATTGTCCACACCATTAAGTCAGGACTTTGAGAAGGCCATACTAAAATCTTAATTCTAGCCTGATTTAGCAATTCCTTTACCACTTTTGACATGTGTTTGGGGTCATTGTCCTGTTGGAACACCCAACTGCGCCCAAGACCCAACCTCCGGGCTGATGATTTTAGGTTGTCCTGAACAATTTGGAGGTAATCCTCCTTTTTCATTGTCCCATTTACTCTCTGTAAAGCACCAATTCCATTGGCAGCAAAACAGGCCCAGAGCATAATACTACCACCACCATGCTTGACGGTAGGAACGGTGTTCCTGGGATTAAAGGCCTCACCTTTTTTCCTCCAAACAAATTGCTGGGTATTGTGGTCAAACGGCAAAATTTTTGTTTCATCTGACCACAGAACTTTCCTCCAGAAAGAAGGTCTTATCTTTGTCCATGTGATCAGCAGTAAACTTTAGACGAGCCTTAAGGAGTTGCTTCCGGAGCAAGGGCTTCCTTCTTGCATGGTAGCCTCTCAGTCCTTGGCGATGCAAAACATACTTGACTGTGAACACTGACACCTGTGTTCCAGCAGCATCCAATTAATTTCAGACCTGCTTTTTGGTGGTTCTCGGTTGACTCTTGAACATCCTGACCAATTTTCTCTCAGCTGCAGGTGATAGCTTGCGTTTTCTTCCTGATCGGGCAGTGACAAAACTGTGCCATGCACTTTATACTTACGAACAGTTGTCTGCGCAGTTGCTCTTGGGACCTTTAGCTGCTTTGAAATGGCTCCAAGTGACTTTCCTGACTTGTTCAAGTCAATGATTAATTTTTTCAGATCTGTGCTGAGTTCCTTTGACTTTCCCATTGTCGCGTTTGTAACCGAGTCTAATGACTGCATCACATGAGCCCTATTTAAATGGGCTCAGAGAAGTCAACAGGTGTCGTCAATCATAATACTCACATGAAATTAAGAGGCCATGCCATGAAGGTAATTTGATTTGAGTGTAACTTTTCTACTTCACCAAAATTGATAGTGTATGTTGCTGTATGTATACTTTTGACCCAGCAGATTTGGTCACATTTTCAGTAGACCCATAATCAATTCATAAAAGAACCAAACTTCATGAATGTTTTTTGTGACAAACAAGTATGTGCTCTAATCGCTCTATCACAAAAAAAAAAGAGTTGTAGAAATTATTGGAAACTAGAGACAGCCATGACATTATGTTCTTTACAAGTTTATGTAAACTGTGTGTGTGTATATATATGTGTGTATATATATATATATACACTACCGTTCAAAAGTTTGGGGTCACCCAAACAATTTTGTGGAATAGCCTTTGTTTCTAAGAACAAGAATAGACTGTTGAGTTTCAGATGAAAGTTCTCTTTTTCTGGCCATTTTGAGCGTTTAATTGACCCCACAAATGTGATGCTCCAGAAACTCAATCTGCTCAAAGGAAGGTCAGTTTTGTAGCTTCTGTAATTTTTCAGATGTGTGAACATGATTGCACAAGGGTTTTCTAATGATCAATTAGCCTTCTGAGCAAACACACTGTACCATTAGAACACTGGAGTGATAGTTGCTGGAAATGGGCTTCTATACACCTATGTAGATATTGCACCAAAAACCAGACATTTGCAGCTAGAATAGTCATTTACCACATTAGCAATGTATAGAGTGTATTTCTTTAAAGTTAAGACTAGTTTAAAGTTATCTTCATTGAAA
>NC_084731.1:53396974-53514474 GCF_033978785.1 Entelurus aequoreus
GATTAAATACATTTTTGTTCTCAAAATTCTATAAACAATACCCCATAATGACAATGTGAGAAGGTTTTAATTTTTATTTTTTTTTTTAAATGTGTTGGTCTTCATCAAGGATGGGTCTGTAGATTGTTGCATTCATCTTAGTCTAGTCAGGGAGGTGATCAAGAACCCCATGGTCACTCTGTCAGAGCTACAGCATTCCTTTGTGGAGAGAGGAGAACCTTCCAGAAGGACAACCGTCTCTGTGGCAATCCACGAATCAAGCCTTTATGGAAAAATGTTGCCAAAATGCACCTAAAAAGACTCTCAGACCTTGAAAACTAAATTATCTGGTCCGATGAGACAAAGATTGAAGTCTTTGACGTGAATGTTAGAAGGAAACCAGGCACCTCTCATCACCAGACCAATACCATCCCTACAGTGAAGCATGGTGGTGGCAGCATCATGCTGTGGGAATATTTTTCAGTGGCAAGAACTGGGAGACTAGTCAGGATAGAGGGAAATATGAATGCAGCAATGTACGGAGACATCCTGGATGAAAACCAATGCTTCCCATCCAACCTGATGGAGTTTGCGAGGTGCTGCAAAGAGGAATGGGCCAAACTGCCCAAAGATAGGTGTGCCAAGATTGTGGCATCGTATTAAAAAAGACTAAGGCTGATTTTGTTGCCAAAGGTGCATCAACAAAGTATTGAGCAAAGGCTCTGAATACTTTTTGTACATGTGATTTTTTTGATTTTTAATACATTTGATAAATAAATGTTTGAAAAAAAACGTTTCACATTGTCATATGTCAGTATGTAGAACTTTGAGGACAAAATTGAATATATTCCATTCCATGGAATAAGGCTGTAACATAACAAAATGTAGAAAAAGTGAAGTGAATACTTTCCGGATGCCCTGAAAGTCTTAAGTTTCAAGTTTAAAGAAAAAATGGCTATCTTTCAGTTTTTCAAATGAGGGGACACAACAATTCAATCACATGATTTGGTTGCATACCACATATGCCCCACTTGACGCAACCCTCCCTAGGGCGACCATTAATAGAAATCCTCGATGGCTGGGTGTCAACCTTCCTAGAAAAAACCTACAATAAATACTACAGTTTATACAGTAGGTGAAATAGTTTTATTTATTGCGTTTTTTAACTAACCAGAAGAATCGGCAAATTTAACAGAGGCTGGCCATCAGTGTGCGTTCTCGTTGTATATCTCTAGACCAGGGGTCGGCAACTCAAAATGTTGAAAGAGCCATATTGAACAAAAAATACAAACAACAAATCTGTCTGGAGCCGCAAAAAAATGAAAAGCCTTATATAAGTGTTATAATGAAGGCAACACATGAGGTAAGTGTCTGTATTAGCTATATTAGCCTACTATCAAAATGACTTTAAAAGTCTTATATAAGTGTCATAAAGACAATACATGATGTAAGTGTTATTAGCTATATAAGCCTACTATTAAAAATACTTTACAAGTCTTATATAAGTGTTATAATGAAGGCAACACATGATGTGTCTATATTAGCTATATTACTATCAAAATGACTATGTGTTGCAGGCTGATGCTAATCTTGGTTGACAGAAATGTTCAAATGTAATATTTATTCTACATATTTTTAACATTGGAAAACATTAGTACAACTTTCAGAGGGTGAGATAACTCCTGCAAATGACTGTCTTAGAATGGTCAAAGGTATAGATGTGTGTGTCCAAGTTAAAAGAAAACGGCAGGCTGTCTTCTTCTAATGGATTTATTACAATCTTTGCAAGCTGGGTAATGTTTGTTGTGGTCTGGAACAACGTGGCACACAACTATCAGAAATGCAGCCAATATTACATACATATATTGTGTCATGAGACATGCAGATATAAATAAAATACACAGAGGACATAAGTAAAGGAAATTAAATCAGCTCAAATATAACTACAAACAAGTACATACAGCTAGCTTACATGTTGTACATTACCTTTTGCATTATATTAATTAATATTATGTGTTGTCTACCTTGTACTTTTTTTGTGTCATTGCCTTAAATAATTGAATAAATGAGGAAAAAAAGAAAATTAATAGCATGTTAGCATGGATTATAGCCATGCACTGACCAAATATGCCTGATTAGCACTCCACACAAGTCAGTAACATCAACAAAGTTCACCTTTGTGCATTCACGCACAGTATAAAACATTTGGTGGACAAAATTAGACAAAAAAGGAGTGGTATAAAACTCATCTTTCTGTGGCAGCGTCGGAGAAAGTTGAACACATAAAAACACTACGGTGAGTTCAAGGACCGCCGAAATTAGTACGACAAAACGGCTCTTGCCAAATACTCTCATCAGTGAAGCATGTTTAACATAAACAGTGGGATTTCTAACAATTAGGAAGGGTTGTGTCGTGTTTGCCCTCCTACAGAAACCATGTTAAAACTAAAAATATATTTCCCCCCATCTTTTTTTCATTTTCTTACATTTTTGAAAAAGCTCCAGGGAGTCACTAGGGCGGCGCTTAAGAGCCGCGGGTTGCCAACTGCAGCTCTAGGAGATGCTTAAAAAAACCCATTAGAGTTCCAAGTCGTTGGAAACCTGCCTGAGGTGTGATATATTTAGTTTATGGCTAAGAAGCTCACTCATTCAGGGAAGTTTACATCAATGTGTGAATGTTTGCATATTTAAAATGAGTCAGCTGGTTGTTTTTTGTTTGTTGGAACACTACTGGAGGATTTCCAGCTACAATGTGTGCAGTTAGTTTTGTATTCTAATGCAGTGCTTCTCACCTGGTGTAGCTGCAGGAACCACCATCGCCCCTGAGTGACAAGCCAAATTGTTTTAATTGAGATTTCTATTTGTATTTTATATTCAATGAAAAGACAGTGCAGGTCACAATATTTTTATACTTTTAAAATATTTATATCCTGACATTTTATTCGGGCGATGTGTAATACATCATAGTACTTTACTCGGGCTGTGTGTAATGCAATACATATCTCATTTTGTAATGGATTTTTAAATCATTTAATTTTAAAGTAATTACCTGGTTTTTGAGTTGTCCTTTAATTTCCTGAATGTTAATGACTTTCTTAACAACTTTTAATTTGAGGTAGTGTAAAATAACTGTGTTCTAGCATAAAATGCCTGTAATGAACATTTTAGGGCCAATAAGCTATCCACAAACTCCAAATGATTTGAACACAAATTGTCGGTCAATGTTTTCAGTGCACGGTACAGTAGAACCTCGATTTACGGACTTAATTGGTTCTTGAAACGGGTTTATGGGTAGAAAAGTTTGTATAGTGAAGCAACAATGTAAATATGAATAATGGGTTCCAGCCTCGACAAAAGTCCATGTTTTAGTAAAAGTTTGTACATTTTGAACTCAATATATACTGCTATACAGTTCTATATATCCAACAAATATAACTTTCTATATAATAACAAAGTCAAAACTAGCTGAACTGTCCTCATTTTCAGTCACCCTACTGACACGCACACATTGTCACTAGCCCTGTTGTGCACTCGCAGTTTGAAATGACAAAACTCGCTAACTTTAACAGCCAGATAAACTACAATGAATAGGAATAACAAATAAATTATACTTTAGCTTGTCAGTTATTTTTGCTTGGTTGAAGTTTATTTCGAACATGTGTACAATTTCAATATGATAAATCACATATTATCGTTTTTATTTACAGCATGTCCAAAAGGAGTGGGAAGAAGTGAATATTATTTAATCCTACCCCTTTTCTACATCATAGCAATTCCAGTACTAACAAATGTCCACTTCCTGTTCATTTGTACATCATTTACATCAATTCATTCTGAATACAACAGTTTTTTTACGTGGTGCAACTTCATAAACCAGTTATGATTCACATAATGAGATGAATAATATATAATTTTCAATAAGTTCAATACGTTTGTCATAATTATTCCTTGTACTTTGTAAACATTTGTAGTTTGAACAGTTTCTTAAAGTGGATCATGTTAGCATATTGTTTGGTTTATTTGCTTAATCTATTCCATAATTTAATTCCACATACTTATATGCTAAATGTTTTAAGTGTTGTACGTGCATACAAATGTTTTAAGTAACACTTTTCTCTAAGATTATATTTTTCCTCTGTTGTTGAGAATAATTTTTGTACATTATTGGGTACCTTGTGCATAATTTTAGCTGTTTGCAAAAGCACCAAATCATTGAATTTCAATATTTTTGATTCAATAAATAAAGGGTTTGTATGTTTTTACACAGATGCATAGAAGGCAATGTATTTTACACAGTAAATCCCGCCCTCTCACGGCTTCTAGGACGTAAGGACGTAACTACGTACGTACGTTAGCACATGCACGCACTTTAGCTTTAGGTATTGCTAGCTAATAATAGCAATTTGGATAGCTAGTGTTAGCTGCCATTGAATGTATATTCTATCATAACAATAACATGACTGAAATGTGTTTGTTGCTTCTCTTGGACTGTTTTTGTATGTGTGCACACGACCCCTGGCGTACTTGTTGACAAATCATTTTATCCTGGCTGGTTAAAAAATGTTTATTACATAAACTTAGCAATAGTGAAAAATATAGACAATTGTCAAACAAATGTGTACTACTACTAATGGTAACAAACTAGCCGGTGGTGTTGAAAAGTCGCAAACAGCCCCTTTAATCTTCGAGGAGAACCTAGTGTCGACAACGCTGTGGGTACTTCCTGAATCTTTCAAACCACACATCGCTTGTTCGTTGATGTCTTTGGACTCATATCGAGTTCGCAAATCTAGAAAAATGTTGTAAAATAGCAACAAAAAAAAACCACTTCAACGCACACAAAGTAGCACAGTAGCTAGCAGCAACTTTGTTCTGACTAAATGAGCAGTGAGCGGGATCAGCCTGCCCACAATGAATGTGCTGTCGGGTGCAAGATGGATGGATAAAACGTTCGTACACCAAAGCACGTGTTTATTCACATTGAGGTCCGTTACTGGAAACGTTTGTACCATGAGGGGTTTGTAAATTGAGGTTCCGCTTAGGGCTGGGCGATATGGCCTTTTATTAATATCTCAATATTTTTGGGCCATGTCACGATACACGATATATATCGCAATATTTTGCCTTAGCCTTGAATGAACACTTGATGCATATAATCACACTAGTATGATGATTTTATGTGTTTACATTAAAACATTCTTGTTCATACTGCATTAATATATGCTCATTTTAAACTTTCATGCAGAGAGGGAAATCACAACTAAGTCAATTTAGCAAAAGTGTATTTATGAAACCGTTATTAAGCAGTGGCACAAACATTCATGTCTTTTCAAAACAGAAAGTGCAAGATTGTCAGAGACATTTTAAAACAAGTTATTAGTGCACTTTTGTGCATGATGTCACTAAGATGATGTATCAAAACAACACTAAATTAAAGTGCACTTTTTGTACAGAACACCACTACAATAGTTAAAAACAAATAAAGTGCACTTTTGTGCATGATGTCACAAGATATTTCAAAAACTGTCAATTAAAAATGAGCTGCATAGTAGGAAATCAAATAGTATATGTCATTCGTTCTGTGGTAGGTTCCTGCGGACGTTATCTCCTTCTGTTGTTGACTTTTTTTTCATACGGTGTTGATCTGGAAATGGTTGCTTGGGCATTTTGTGGGTATGGCACCGAACGGAGATGTTGATATGCGGAGTTTTAAGCACTCTTCATTCTCTAGTGCTGTTTTTCTTGGGAATTAATTCTTCCTCCATCTGTTACCAGATTTGCATCTTCTTTCTCTCGTATTACCACTCGCACCGCTCCGCTAGCATCACAGCTAATGTTACCATGCCGCTACCTCTCTGCTTGGGGAGGGCGTGTGACGTTGCACGCGTGTGTAAGAAGGTGCGCTTGTTTATGTCTTTGTGAGAAGGAGAGACAAGAAAGAGGGAGAAACACCTGTAGTGTAATGCCCGCAACTAAAAGCAACTGTGTGAGAACATATCCTCGAATATCACGATATAGTCATTTTCTATATCGCACAGAGACAAACCCGCGATATATCGAGTATATCGATATATCGCCCAGCCCTAGTTCCACTGTATGTCTGAGGAGTTGAATCAGAGTAACTGGACTTGGACCTGAATGAGAAGCGAAACATCTTCAAACGAGTCCAGCTGCCCTGAATCAACTCTCAAGATTGCATTTAAAAAATATTCAAAAGCACAAAATAAATGTTCCCTCTGATCAACCCAGTAGGTCAACACCAAACAAGTTGAATAATTACAATTTAGCAGCAGTCAATTTCTAATCCCAAAACTCAAATGGGAGGGGGACAGGAGAGAGGGGCAAACTACGTCAGGTTCTCGGGAAAACAACACAGACGGAACTGAAAGAGGCTTACCTTTGTAAATGTAAACGCTTCCGGTCTCATGGCAGCTTGATGCTTTGGTGGCTTCATGCTCTCCTTTGCCAATACTTCACTGCGCACAACACAGTGAGGTTCCTCTTCTCGATTCTCCTCAGTATAGGAACATAGATTATTTGCATGGGCTATGCTCAATGAGCATATTGAGACTTAGATTTAGACTTAGACAAACTTTAATGATCCACAAGGGAAATTGTGGATACACTATATGCGTACACTAACAAATACTACCAACAATACTTTCGAAAATTAGCTCGGCACTGTATAACAAATCCTCTTTCGAGTACAAGCGCAAACTTGTGTACAGTTACCGTATTTTCTGGACTATAAGCCGCGCTGGTATATAAGACGCATCAACAAATTTTTGAAGAATTTTTTTCCCCCCCCATATATAAGCCGCACCAAACTATAAGCCACAGATATATACATTGTGAGGTGTGGTATTCACACAGAAATAGGGTTGGACGGTATACCGGTACTAATAAAGTACCGTGGTACTAATGAATTTAAAACGGTACAAAACTGCTTCTGAAAAATACTGGTTCCTTTTTTTTTCTTTTTTTTCTTACGGGCATGATGGTGCACCGTAGTAATACTGCAAAAAAATGCCATGGGTGAGTCTACACATATATTGATTGTAACGATACCAAATACAAGAGTGTATCTAGTCGATACTACAATGATTACATCGATATTTTTTATCGTCACTATTTTTTTTTTCCTTTTTAAAAATATTCATATTATGCCTTATAAACTCAGGAAATACGTCCCTGGACACATGAGGACTTTGATTATGACCAATGTATGATCCTGTAACTACTTGATATCGAATCGATACCTAAATTTGTGGTATCATCCAAAACTAATGTAAAGTATCAAACAAGAGAAGAATAAGTGAGTATTACATTTTAACAGAAGTGTAGATAGAACACGTTAAAACAGAAAGTAAGCAGATATTAACAGTAAATGAACAAGTAGATTATAAAATCCATCATAATTTTGCCAAAATAATAGAATGAGAAATGACACAATATGTTACTGAATACGTCAGCAGACAAATTAGGAGTCTTTGTTTGCTTACTTACTACTAATAGACAAGTTGTTTAGTATGTTCACTATCTTATTTAAGGCCAAAATTGTTTGTTGATTGCAATAACAAACATATGTTTAATATACTGTAAGATTTTTTTTGTTAAAGCCAATAATGCCATTTTTTGTGGGCACCTTTCTTTAGAAAAGTATCAAAATACATTTTGGTACCGGTGCCAAAATGTTGGTATCGGGACAACCGACACAGAAATATTTTGTAAATGTTTATTTACACACACTAATTGTTGCCAAATGATGTCTGTACCTCGACACTAAAACCACTGACCAAACAAAAATCATTGATGTCTTTATTCAGCCTTTATCAAACGAAAAATATGTTCACCTTTTTTTAATAAGGTTCAAGGTGTTTATTAGGGTTCTTCTTCCTTTTACTTTGTAAACACTTTGAGTTTGAACAGTTTCTCAAAGTGGACCATTTTAGTACATTGTTTCATTTATTTGCTTTATCCATTTCATAATTCAAACGTTAGTGAAAAAAAATCCATGGATTAGCCACAGGGTTCAAAGCTTTTATTTATTTTTTTTATTTAACCTTTATTTAAACAAGAAAATCCCATTGAAATAAAAAAATATTTTTTTTTTCAAGGGAGTCCTGGCCAAGAGGCAGCAAAAGATAGTTACATAAAAATACATGTCATACACATTAAGAAAAACAGTTGCGATTTATAAATGTCCTCAAGTCTCAATCTGGATTTAAAAGCGTTCAGTGAAATAAGTGTGTGTCATTAGCCCCAGGCAGTCTCGAGGCTACGACACCTCCCCCATCACGAGAAGGAAGTCTTACGACCGTTCATACAGGTGTGTACATGCGTTGTTGTCAAATCCATCTTGGTTTTACCGTGCCGATTTTCACTCCTTCTTCTTCGTCCAGACCCTCTGATGGCTACACTCCCCCCTCTTCTCCTCCTCTGAGGACCAGGAACGACCGCAATGTGTTCTCAAGGCTTACGAGCAACCAAAGCCAAGGTTCTGCTCTGGACAAGTGAGTACAATAAGAAATGAAAACACACTCCTCTGTCTCTACGAGCTCTTCAGCCCAGTCGTTTACTCCAACTCTGAAGACCAGGGGCCGTACTTATCAAGCTTCTTAGAGTGCCATTTTACACTTAAGTCCTGAAAATTTGCGAAATTTAGTCCTACTCTCAAACTTAAGAATAAAAGCTTTTTATCAACGTTCTTAAGTCTAAGAATCACTCCTACTCTCCACGATATTTAAGAGACCTTCAGAGGTGTCTTAAGTGGTTAGGAGTTGCCAGCAGGGGATGGCACTGAGGCGAGAGAGACGTGCGCGAACGTTCAGGGAACGGAACAATGTTTTTTTTTTTTTTATGACGAGCAGCTGATCAAACGGTATCGTTTAGACAGAGCGGATATTATTTTTGTCACAGATTTAATACTTTTCGATTCCTTGTTGATTTCTGCATGTGTCTGCAGTGGGCTAGTATATATAGAGCCACCCACACCAGTTTCAAATTAGTTGCCTAATTAATGAATTGGAAAGAAAATGTTATGACAGTAGCGTATGTGTGTGGCCGTGAGGTGAGTGACGTCAGTGAGTGTGTGGGCGATAGAAGAGAGGGAGCGGTAGCGTGAGTGCCGGCGGGGACTAGTTTTTTTTTGTATTATTTTGTAGTTTATTGTCAAAATATACACTCCCATTGTCCACTTAAATATTTCCAAGATATTTCTTTATTCTTAGACAACGGATTCCCTTCCGTGATTGGTCATTTCTATGGACACAGAAATGACGTCACCTAAAATTCCGTTTACGGCACATAGTAATGTCGTAATTCAGCTCTGAGTGTGACACTTAAGATTCAGTCCTACACTTCGCTGAAAGTGTGAGTAAGACGCTTGATAACTAACTTTTAAGTGCAGCTTTCAGCGAAGAATTTATTTACTCTTAAGTCAACTCTTAGCAGACTTCTTAGGAGTAATTCTAAGAAGCTTGATAAGTACGGCCCCTGGTCTTTGGAGAGGTAAGGGCTGGGTTTGAGATTCCGTACAAATGATCCCCTCTTCAACAAAGACTCTTTCTCCAGGAAACAAGTGGTGTTAAGTGTCACAGGACGGATACTGTGGAGACTGATTAATGATTGAGGACCTTTTAAAAAATCACATTTCATTACGTTTCCCTGCAAATCAATTTGTCAAGCGCGAAAAGGTTAACCTACTCAGTGGCCGAGTGGTTAGAGTGTCCGCCCTGAGATTGGTAGGTTGTGAGTTCAAACCCCAGCCGAGTCATACCAAAGACTAAAAAAATGGGACCCATTACCCCCTGCTTGGCACTCAGCATCAAGGGTTGGAATTGGGGGTTAAATCACCAAAAATGATTCCCGGGCGCGGCCACCGCTGCTGCCCACTGCTCCCCTCACCTCCCAGGGGGTGAACAAGGGGATGGGTCAAATGCAGAGGACACATTTCACCACACCTAGTGTGTGTGTGACAATCATTGGTACTTTAACTTAACTTTAACTTAAATGCAAATGAACCACCTCATGGTATCAAAAGGCAAAAACGTGTTGGTTGGAGCAGAATGTTGCATAAACCCATGGCTTTTTTAAATAAAACTGTTGAGCGCATTAATTGATTAATTAATTACAACAAATTGTTGATTAATTTGGTCTTGAAGGGGATTCATATGGCACTAGAGCTGCAAGTAGCGATTATTTTGATAGTCGATTAGTCAACGATTATCTTAACGATTATCTTAACGATTAGTCGGATAATAAAGCGTACACATATTTAATGAATCTAATCGACTTTTAAATGCAGCTTTTTATTTCAGGCATGTGCTTACGAACAACAGAGATGACTAATTCCTTCATAAATATTTATTCATACTGTAACTGTGCTGCTCATTCAGCTGTTACAACAATTTAAATGATTATTAAAATGTTTCCATTTAAAGAATGGAAAAGCAAAGTGCTTAAAAAAAACAATTAACCTTGATTATGTATTTATAAAAAGTTAAAATAGCAGCAAAGAAAACAAACAACACATCACAAAATCGAACATCCTCTAAAAGAAAATCATTTTGTGATGTTTAAAAATCTGCACACTGGTATATTGACCATTGATTAACTCTTGGCAGTCAGAGTCAATGTGTAGAATTATATCTTTGATTAATTCTTCAAATGTTGGCTAATAGATTGTATGTTTAATTTTATGATACATTTGTGTGTGTGTGTGTGTGTGTGTGTGTGTATGTGTGTGTGTGTGTGTGTGTGTGTGTGTGTGTGTGTGTGTGTGCGTGTGTGCGTGCGATAATTTAAACGTTCGTATAACGCCAAACGTATCATAAGTGATACATAAGCTTTTGAGCCCTCTAGATCGTCAATGTAATTAGTTTTTTCCTAAATAGCCTGTGTAGTGGATTGTCCGAAGCTTAAACAGTCAACAAAAGTAGTTTAGTACAACAAATTTATTTACCCATTATCAGAAGTGCAGGTTGAATTAAGTTGGCCGTGCAGACAGACCACATGTTACTCCGGAGTAAACAAGACACACACAAGCCAAAATCACTGTCGAGTTCCGGTCTTCTGCCAATTTTTATATGTCTCATTGTTTGTTATCTAATGCATCACGATTGTTTTGTTTTGGTTTTGTCTGTTCCAAAACAACCTTGTATCTCTTCGTCATATTTGGAAATTCTAAACATTCTGTAGACAGGTTGGCACAACTCCATATTCACCTTTGTCCCACTGGCACAGAATAGAAGAGAAATTAAATGAGCGTACATTCTTATTAGACATGCAATATAGGTCAAAGGTCAGAAATTCTACTACATACCCGCCTTCTAGGGTCTTAAGACCCTGGACCAAAACAATTTCTGATGTAGACCACTAATCTCTACCACAGATAGAGGCAAAAACCTCAATGTTTTTATACGAGGCAAAAATTCCGTCTATGACCCTCCTTCAGAGCGATCGCTGTTACCAGCCTGCAGTAAAACCATCTCACAGAACACAATTATTGGCCTACCCTTTGATTTAGTAAAGGAATAACAAATACTTTGATCATGAACATCATTGAACATAAATAGATGAATGTATATAGACTTATGACTGTAAGACATTTGCAAAAATATTTTTCCCGGCATTTGCAATGAATGTAGTTACCAATATTGTTAATTATCAATTGATTTTGAACACACAACTGAATTTCGTATGAGTCCATGTTCGATTAGTGCTCGTATAGATGGCTCGGTGGTGCCTCAGGCTGGTGGCCTGCCGACACCTC
Organism: Entelurus aequoreus; assembly: GCF_033978785.1. NCBI lineage: Eukaryota > Metazoa > Chordata > Actinopteri > Syngnathiformes > Syngnathidae > Entelurus > Entelurus aequoreus. Next base: position 53,408,727 of record NC_084731.1, read on the forward strand.
GTTGGGCTTTTGGCTGCCTTGGTGAAGAAAGAGATCCACTCAAACAGTCTGTCTCTGTCTCTTCTTGGGGTGTGGTTCAGTCCATTGGGCAGACTGTGCAATGGCATGTGCGCGCTGGCCGCTTTGGGGAAAACTCAGGTAGAGTTGGAGCTGTGGGGGCTTTGGGGAAGGCTGGGGCAGAGTATGGGGCGTGGGGCTTTGGTCCAGGCCCTCGGCTTGCTTCAGGGCCTCCTTCCACAGCTGCTGGAATCCCGACGGACACATATTGGCTGGCAACCTTAGTCGTTCTCGTCATCGCTGGCAAGGTGTTGTCTCTCCTCTCGGTTCCTTCCAGTCAGGTATCGGGTGTTGATCCTGGATTTGCTTTGACCGTGCCCCTCTTAGCGAGTGCAAGGGAATCTGGAGTGGCTGCTTTCATCCTCAAATCTGCACAGAGGAACTGGCACACAAATTCTACATTTTGCAAACTTACCATTTTGGTCTCATGGTCTTTCCACCTTCCTAGGAAGCTGCTGGTCCTGAGAAGTGCTGATCTTGTGACTGAAGAAGATTAACCTGTTTTCTTAAATTAGGTGCCGTTGTTTGACCTAATCTTTTTGGGGAAACCATGTCGGGATATTAGATAATTCACAAAACATTTAATTACTGAATTGGCACCCTCCTTTGAGGGTGGGGTTGCTTCCGCCAACCACTGCAATTGTCAATCTAAATCATTACGTTCCTTTATCCTTGTACCGGATTGATCATATCGATTAAATAAAACCTCAACACGCTCAAACTTGACCCAATCCAAACTCACCTCCCCCCTCTGTCCCTCTCACAGGGACAGTGTTAGTCGTAGTAATAGTAATAGTAATAGTAATAGTAGTAGTAGTATTAGTAGTTTCAGAAACATCCAAGAAAAAGAAAAGGCAGCTGATAGTCAAGCGCAGCAAGAACAGAGGCGGAGGACAGGTCATGTTTGAGGTCACTGTTCGCTTTTGCAATAGCACTTTGATATTTTACAACACCTAGTGAATTATTGTGGCCTCAATAATTCACTAAATAGTTGTATTTAATTTAGTCTATCTATGATGGGACAATGCACAGAAACATTAAGTTCAGAAACAGATATGTTCTGTACCAGATTATTTCTAAATAGCTACTTTCCATCTGTAGTCCCTGGCTACCTAAATTAAAGTGATCCAAAAATCAAGCAATAAAATTATGACACTAATTAATCATAATAAATATATACATTCAGATTAATCAATAATTAATCAAAAAATAATCATACTGTAGCATGTAATCAGATTAAAAGAAGTCCTAAAATGCCCCTTCATGGACACATTCTTAATATACAATACAACCACACCTTATTTACATCATCACACAAAGACAATACATGCTCTTGTTCACATCTGTCATCATTCGTAACAACAACCAAGATTTTAACAGCCATACCTCACAATTTACAACAAAAATGCTCTCATAGATAAATATAATACTCATTAAATTGATGTGTCAACATAATGCCCATCTTAGTGACCGGGTGAGCAGCCTTGATTGCTCCAAAGCCACCTTTTAACTTCAAATTTTGTATTCCTTTTGTTATAACGTGGAGAAGGCTAATTGGTCTGTACATGTTCTGGTCTTCTTTATTTCCTGCTTTATGGATTTAATCATAGTAGCAGTTTCTAGACGTGGTAGGGAAAGTGTTTTCCGTTACTGATTTATTTATCAATTGTTGTTATACGAGCAATAATACAATCCTTATGTTTTTAGGAAGATAGTGTCCAACCCATATATATATCTCTAGATCGTGAGTCTGATAATGCAGTGAAGATTTTGTTTAACTTTGTTTCATTTGTTAATTCTAAAATTAGTCCATCCTGAATAAATGACAATTGTTTGCACTGATTTTGAGGGACTTTTTATTCAGGGTTTGTACAGACTGGATGAAATGTTCATTAAAATTATTACTTATGTCCAGACTGTCTGCGATAGTAGCGCCATTCATATTTAATGTTATAGTGTTGTTTCTTGTTTGCTCTCTTCCCGTAAGTTTGTATCTGGTTTTCCATAACTCTCTATTGTTCCCTTTTGCAGCTTTGATTAATTCTAAATGAAAGTCAGCCTTAGTCTTCCGCATAAACATTGTAACTTTGTTCATCAAAACTTTTAAAATCATACGATCTGTATTTAGACCTGTTATAATTGCTCTTATGAGAGCTGAGTCCCGATGTCTTATTAGAATCCAAATTGTTTTATTAATCCAAGGTATTTTTTTTTAGCACTCTTCTTTCTAGTTTTGTATTCGTGTATTTACAGATGTTCTCTTTGATTTTTGTCATCCAATTGTAATTCTAGTAGGGCTGCTTATCATTTGTATCATGTAGAAGCCGTTTATAATATCCTTAAGTTTCTTTCTACGTGTTTTATTTAACCAGTCCAGATTAACGTCCCCCATGACGTTACTTCTTTCATACTATGCTGTTTGAGCATGTCTGAAAATGAATCAAGAATAATGTCTTTAGCTGTGGTCGGTCGGTATACTACAATTACCTTGAAATACATTTCTGAGGAAAATGTAATTTTAATTTCAACATACTCAAATGTATCTACTTTTAATGTTTTCTCTTTCATAAATCATAATTCCTCCCCCCTTTGTCACTCGATCTGTCTTTTCTGTAATCTTGTCCCCCGGGACATTAATTAGAACGAAATGTGTTGTGGGTTTTAACCATGTCTCTGATAGACAAGGTAATCCGGATTAGAGTCTGACAGTAACTGCTGTATTTGTTCAGTATATTTCCTGTGGTAGAAAGTTTAATAATGCGGACACGTTTGTTACTGAATACTTTCTACAGACTTCTGTCTCTCCGCGACTTTGTGTATGTAATAAGCAACTACAATTATTTGATATGCTTAAATTGTGTTTTAGCTCAGCTGTTGTGTAGCTGCTAGCTCTTTGTAGCCTACAGCAGGAATGTCCAAATTGCAACCAATAGCTATGTTTTTAACAGACAACCGAAATAATTGAAAATGTGGTATTTGCGTATCGGTTCAATCAGCGGCAGCTACGCCCTGTTTTATCATTTGACCTACATTTTTGGTTTCGTAGGCAGGACAGAGAGCAAAGGAACAATGTGGGTCATTAGTTGTCCATCTTATACCATTCTAATTGTTGTAAGGATAGTTCACATGAGCGGCCATACCTTGAGTCCCACCATATATAAGAGTCAAAAGGCTCCTATTATGAGTCGTCTAATTGGTGATCAAACACTTTGGCGGTTTGGGTGGCAGGACACACGGACACACCTCCGTCAGCCAGTGCTAGGACAGTTGGAGCAGTCCCCGTCTTCCACTCGTTCCTGGGAGGCGTCCCCAGTAGTTGTCAGCTGATGTCGTGCTGTCAGGCAACATCAGGAAGTTCCTTCTGTGCGGTATTGAATTGTCAGGGCACAGTTCGTAAGCAGGTCATTACAAGGTGTGTGCAGGTTGACCACAAAGGAATGCTTCAAAGATTGTGTTGAACATTGTCCGTTGACACTTATGTCCAGCAGGGGTCTGTTTGTATCCTGCTGTTCGTCCTGCTGTCACACCTGTATTTTTTGTGAGCATGTTCTGGCTACAACTTTGGAGCTTGTCTTGTTCAGATTGGCAGTCCCCCTGCTGCATATCCTTTCCACCCTCGCTTGACCTAGCACAACCGTGGCTACCACCCAAGTCCGTCTGTATGGTTTTACGTTTTGTTGAGGTTTTTTCCTCCAGAATTTGGAACTCAAAACATGTACACCCATCGTTTTCATATCCTCTCGGTTAGTTCAATTTTGCATATCACGTTTTAAAATTACAGTCTTAACTATCCCATTAATTGCTAATCAATAACCTTAATTCAAAGATTATACGTACTACTTCATGTGTATTTAAGTACCCTTTTAATTCACTTAAAGATTATCTATAAGTTAATTTAAACTATTATTTGTCTATCAGTAGGCGCGAGCAATCTGTCATGCTTGCACTCTGACCTCCTGCTGTACGTGATATTCTCCAAAACAAAAGAATGTATTTATTCACGTTTCTCCTTATCTTTCAGCTAAATCTTTTAATCTTTTAACTTTTAACGTCCGCACTGTTTTTATTTTTATTGTCTGCATTTTAATTTTGCTTTTATTTTCTTTCATTTCACTTTGTTGTCTGTGAAGCACTTTGAGTCTGCCCTTTCCTGGAAAAACGCCACACAAACAAAGCTGCCCCGCCTTGCCTTGCCTGTCTCCGACTGGTTATCCAACCTAGTCACAACAAACACACAAGGCCATGCTCTAAGCGCCAGGCTTAATCACACTTCTCCTCTTTTTAACACTTTACATATCGGCTCTTATTCTATTTATTAATGTAGGCTGTTATTTGTAATTATTATTCAACACTATTCACAGCAAACGGTTGTAAAGTTATAGTTGTTCGCATTATACTCAAAATCTATAGCTAACTGAAAGCTGTTGAGATTTGGTTTGCCTCCTTCATCTCAGTGGCCTAGTGGTTAGAGTGTCCGCCCTGAGATCGGCAGGTCGCAAGTTCAAAACTCCGGCCGAGTCATACCAAAGACTATAAAAAATTTTGGGAGCCAAATCACCAAAAACGATTCCTGGGCGTATGGTATGGTGTACTGCAATGTCTAAATAAAACTATAAATTACTCCAAACTAAAATGTCAGACTGCACTTTAAAGTTACTTTTATTAAATTAATTTCCAAACTAACCACCACCACAGCAGACATCTTCCTCAATCCTATCCCAATACTCCCATAAATTAGAAAGGTGTTTCACAACAGTGGTTAAGTAGTTATTTTAAGTAATAGATCTCAATATGTAGAAATTAATAAGACTAAATTTGCCCTAGTGTGTGAATGTTGTCTGTCTATCTATCTGTGTTGGCCCTGTGATGAGGTGGTGACCTGTCCAGGGTGCAAAGTCAAATTGTGAAACAAAAATTAAAGTTGAATCAAGTGGAAATTGACAGAGTATATGAACTACATTCTTGAGAATAGTAATTGATCATTAATATGTTGGAAGCCGCATATTGAACATATTAAAGAAAAATATCCAAATCCATTGCTATTCGGTATAAAGTTAAACACATGCTGAATAAGAAATGTCTGCACATGTTATATTATTCATTTATTTTTCCATATGTAATATTGTTTTGAAGTTTGGGGAAATGTTTATAGAAGAAATATAGACCCAATACTTAAAATTAAAAGGCTCATTTCAATAATACACAAAGCATTATTATTATGATCATATCAATCCATTTTTTAAGTCATAATGTGTTAAATGTTCAGATAATTTAATTTTAAAACAATGGTAATTATGTTTCCAATTAAAGAACAACAGCCTTCCAGTTTTTATTCTTAGCTTATTTACATTATGAGGAGAAAACTATCATTTATGGGGGATATTGATTTTTGAAATAGGTCAAGTAAAATAAAATAAAAACACAAATGTATTTATTTTTAGGAGTTAAATGATGTACCATCCTCAGTGATGACCTGAACACATGTAGTTTTTTGTTATGGTTTTGGAGACCCTTGAAAAGTAAAGTTTTTTGAACATTATAAAATATAGTAACAATTACTTTCATCTTTTAACGTTGATGTTCCAGGTAATTTAATGTTCAGTAATTGTATATCATAGGCCAATATAAGCTTTGGCTTCCGCCTATTCTTTTTTTGGTCATTCTTTTTTCTTTTCTGTGCTGTGTGTAAATGTATATGATTGTTAATATGTCTAATTTACTGTTAAACTGCTCACACAAATTGGTTGATGGTTGATTATATGACCAAAATAAACTTATTTCATTTATTCATTCATTATCTATCGCACTCATAGTTTTATTCCATTTTGCATGTAATTATTCCTATTGATTTCTTCCCCTTTCACTCAAACAACTAAACAAACAAACAATTAAACAAACTTGCAGCTAACCACAATCAACAGCATACCATTTACGAATACCTTCATTTGTCACTTTCTCATCTTTTCTTCACTTTCGTTTTCCTTTACAAACAACATCCTGTATCCATCTCTTCCTTACACTTCACACAATGTTTCTATTTTCTGTTCTCCTAGAAACCATTCACATAACGTAAGGTTATAAACATCCTTTTCCCATATTTTCTCAAACCATCCTCTTCACCCTCATTCTGTTTTTTCACCTGCTCTCTCTTCCTCTCTCTCTCACTTTCTCTCCTTCTCTCACAATACAAACACAATAATCCAAAATAATCAGTCTTATAAAATAATTTTAGCTTTAGATATGATTTAGGGCAGTGGTTTTCAACCTTTTTTTCCAGTAAAATAAAGAAATAAAATACAGCATAATGTCATCCTTTTCTGATTTATTAAATTGTATAACAGTGCACCATATTGCTCATTTGTTGTGGTCTTACTAGACTTATTTGGACAAAAAAATATAAGAATAACTAAAACGTTTTAAAAATTAAACAAATGATTAAATTATAACAAAGATTTCTATACATATAATCAATCATCAACCTTCTTTGAATATTGATTTTGTTGAAGAATTATTCTTCTATAATTATATTTATAAAGGATTTTGAATTGTCGCTATTTTAAAATATTTAAAATCTCAGGTACCCCTTGGCATACCTTCAAGTACCCCCCTTTTTTGTCCGGGCGGAAACACCATATCCTCATTTGAGAACTACTGGTTTAGCCTATACAAAATCCTTTGTCTCATACATCATTAGACTGTACAACTCCTCTTTGGGGGGGCTAGGATGACAGGGAATGCAAAACAATAACAGTGCAATACTTTTTTATATCATGGTCGTTAATGCTTAGTATCTCTTATTTTTCTGTTCTATTTTTATTCTCCTTGTAATATTTTTCTATTTTGTTTCCATTTATACCCTTATTAGTTACTGTTTACTTTTTACTTCTTCTTCCTGAGGGAACTCTCCTGAAAGAATCAATAACGTTTTATCTGTCTATCTATCCATCTATTACTAACCCGAGCACAATTCATGACGTCATGCTCATCTTGCAGACAGTTATTTCATTTAGTTTTATTCTCTACATGTAATTCTACATGCACCAATGTCACATAGAAATTTGCTTTCTTTGTTATTTATTTACATTATTATTTCTGGTTTACTTGCTGTCTGTTTACTTAAGTTCTCATATTTTGGTCTGTCTTCCTTCTGATTAGAATGTGTTTAACGCTTCTCTACGTTTTGTTTTGACAATGGCGCTGAGTGTTGGCGACGCTTATCTGTACTTCTTCAGACTCTATATTTCACAGTTTGCACAGATGCCCTTAGATGTATTAGAATATAAATTTAACTTTTATTTTATTGTGTGTTTATTCCTAAAAAAATTAAAATGTCAATGTATAATCAATTTATCTGTATCAAATTTAAATTCAATATTATTCATTTATTTGTTGTATAACTATTAATTCAAAGTTACAGTGTGTCGTACTCTATGATGTGCGTGTGTGTGTGTGTGTTTGTCTCAACTTCCACCCAGGAACTGGATGGATCAGATAAGCAGCAAGGCTGTTCAATACAGTATATTACACACATAATTAATGACTAATGAATTTAAAAATGCTTCAATGTCCCAGTCCAAATGTATGTATTGATATTTAAATGTTTATTTATTCATATACAGTATATTTTATTTTTCCTATTATCAAAACCAACCTGTCAGCCTTCTCTTCAGATTGAGTACAGCTGTCCACTATATATATTTATATATAGTTTTTTATTTATTTATTTATTTATTTATTCTTTAAACCTAGCTCAATGCTAAACTAATCCAATGCTATGCTAACTCAATGTTAACCTAGCTTAATGCTAACCTAGCTCAATGCTATGCTAACAGTGTCACACCTCTTTGGCCCAATGCCTCGTACAGCTGACACTCACACAGCCTCGCCACTTCTGACACACTCTTATCTCAAAATGTCTCCCAGCTGAGACTCCTTTTTTTTTCTTTATATGCGTCACACAGTCACTCACACAGAGAATTTACCAGCGAGCAAGAGCCTTTTTTCCCGTACTCAAAATCTCAGTGTGTAAAACAACTGTAATATCGCACAGTCACAATCACCAGTATAGTTAAAAACAAATTCAAATGACTGGAATTCGCTCGCAGCGCCAAAGAGGGGGAGCTTCCCTGCTTAGGCTGCTGCCTCCGCGATCCAACCTCTTGATAAGCGGAAGAAAATAATTATATGGATGGATCATTCACTCATGTCTTTTCTGTACATAACTTTGTCTATTTTCTCACACGCACACACATTTTGGACAATTTCCCAACTTTTATAGATAGCGGGGCTGTGAGAAAAGCATGAGGGGAGAGGTTGGTTTTTTCAGAGGGGAATTAAAACAGATAAGAAACCAGGTGCTACACAAATGTTATTACAATACGCAGATATATATATATATATATATATAAATTTAAAAAACACACATTTTTATCCCACAAACCACGCCCCCCTGGTCCGGACCAATATAAACAACTAATGCATGCGTGCTTTTGTGGAATCGGCCGTCTCATATCACAAAAACCAGGTTCCATCATTGCTCATAAAACGGCGATTAACCCGTTTCATTGGAGCAGCACCTGCGTTATCAAACTGACCAACACGGATCATTGGCCTCTAAGGCGCCATAGGACCACCAGGAATCACCCAGCAATCCTACAGACATCGTGTCTGGTCAGTCCATACAGTTTCACCAAGTTTCACCAAAGCTTTACCATATGGAGCCCGAGACGCCACCTGTCTATTCTGCAGCCATTAAACAGATTCGTGACAACTTGGCTCAGTTGATCTCCTTTACCGGAGTCACTGAATGGTCACCTAATATGAGGCTTTTTTACACGCTGAGTCACAAGGACTAGGGACCGCTGCAGTTTCCACATAGACAGGTGTCTCGCACTTTCACAGACGTATCAATTTTATATGGGCCAAATGTCACACCAGTTAGCAAACCTTGCCTTGAATTTATCTGTGTCCAACTCTGGCTAATTCTGATGCACTTGCAGAAAGAAGCATCCTCTGCCAGCAACGACAGAGGATGAAGAGGTTAAAAGAAATTATTCGTCTCACATCGTCTGTGCTTTTACACTCCAAACCACCAAAATTCTAATAACAATCCCCTTATGTTAAAAACAAGAAATCACAAGTTTTCATCAAACACACAGACAAATGATCACACATAAAACAACTCAATCCAACCATAATTTACCCCATTCCAGGTTGTTTTTGGAGAACCTGACTAAACCTATCTTTTATCAAAAATAGATTCAGCAATTAGTCTTATCGATCCGGCTCTCTCCAGGCAGAAAATGTTTACACTTTAAGCAAAACGCTTACCTTGTTATGCGCGCGTGCAGCACACTGTCTGCCTGACAGAGAGAGCGGGAGCGGCTGTCGACCTGTAGCTTCTAAACCATCCTGTTCGTGACACCAATTTGTGTAGTGGATTGTCCGAAGCTTAAACAGGCAACAAAAGTAGTTTAGTACAACAAATTGGCCGTGCAGACAGACCACATGTTTCTCCGGCGTAAACAAGACACACACAAGCCAAAATCACTGTCGAGTTCCGGTCTTCTGCCAATTTTTATATGTCTCTTGTGCGTCATTGTTTGTTATCTAATGCGTCACGATTGTTTTGTTTTGGTTTTGTCTGTTCCAAAACAACCTTGTATCTCTTAGTCATATTTGAAAATTCCAAACATTCTGTAGACAGGTTGGCACAACTCCATATTCACCTTTGTCCCACTGGCACAGAATAGAAGAGAAATTAAATGAGCGTACATTCTTATTAGACATGCAATATAGGTCAAAGGTCAGAAATTCTACTACACCTGACGTATCAGAACAGACACATTAAACGTTTAGTTCACATGAGGGCAGTCATTGACTTAAAGGGCTGTCCAGTGATGGCCACAAATAAGAAACAAGACACCTGATCTTTGAAGAGAAACTTTGCCAAATTTGAGAAGGATAAGGTAAGATTTTTTTTTTTTTTTACTGACATCCATATGAACAGTTGATCCCTTGATACAATGTGAAAGTACTTAATATTTCATAATATATTTTACACTAAAACTGTTTTGAAAATGAGTGTATCAAATTTGAAACAGCAGGTATAAAAGGTAATGTAACTCTAAGTTGGTCAATTGGCAGTTTATTGCATTTTATGCATTATCTTTGGACTTTTCGGGATGGCGTGGCGAAGTTGGGAGAGTGGCCGTGCCAGCAATCTGAGGGTCACTGGTTCAATCCCCACCTTTTACCATCCTAGTCACGTCCGTTGTGTCCTTGAGCAAGACACTTCACCCTTGCTCCTGATGGGCCTGGTTAGCGCCGTGCATGGCAGCTCCCGCCATCAGTGTGTGAATGTGTGTGAATGGGTGAATGTGGAAATAGTGTCAAAGCGCTTTGAGTTCCTTAAAAAAGGTAGAAAAGCGCTATACAAGTACAACCCATTTACCATTTATTTACCATTTTCAAATATACAAATATAATGTTTTCATTACACAGTATGGTATATTAAAGGCCTACTGAAATGAATTTTTTTTATTTAAACAGGGATAGCAGATCTATTCTATGTGTCATACTTGATCATTTCGCGATATTGCCATATTTTTGCTGAAAGGATTTAGTATAGAACAACGACGATAAAGATCGCAACTTTTGGTATCTGATAAAAAAAGGCTTGCCCCTACCGGAAGTAGCGTGACGTAGTCAATTGAACATATACGCAAAGTTCCCTATTGTTTACAATGATGGCCGCATGAAGTGAGAGAGATTCGGACCGAGAAAGCGACGATTTCCCCATTAATTTGAGCGAGGATGAAATATTTTTAAATGAAGAAAGTGCAAGTGAAGGACTAGTGGGGAGTGGAAGATGCTGTGAGAGCCGGGGGTGACCTGATATTCAGCTGGAAATGACTACAACAGTAAATAAACACAAGACATATATATACTCTATTAGCCACAACACAACCAGGCTTATATTTAATATGCCACAAATCAATCCCGCATAAAAACACCTAGGTGTTTGTTATGCTAGCTCCTAGCTACTAGCTCGAGCTAGTTATAGCTCGAGCGGGTAATATGGACGGGATCCTGTATATATAACCCGCCAATACAATTCAAACACCTGCACAACACACACACTCACTCAGCCCAAACAACCGTTCACCTAACCCAAGGTTCATAAAGCTTATATATTTAATCAAAGTTACGTACATGACACGCACGTACTGGCAAGCAATCAAATGTTTGGAAGCGCGCGGGTGGGACCTGATATTCAGCTGGGAATGACTACAACAGTAAATAAACACAAGACATATATATACTCTATTAGCCACAACACAACCAGGCTTATATTTAATATGCCACAAATTAATCCCGCATAAAAACACCTAGGTGTTTGTTATGCTAGCTCCTAGCTCCTAGCTCCTAGCTACTAGCTCGAGCTAGTTATAGCTCGAGCGGGTAATATGGACGGGATCCCGTATATATAACCCGCCAATACAATTCAAACACCTGCATAACACACACACTCACTCAGCCCAAACAACCGTTCACCTAACCCAAGGTTCATAAAGCTTATATATTTAATCAAAGTTACGTACATGACACGCACGTACGGGCAAGCAATCAAATGTTTGGAAGCGCGCGGGTGGGACCTGATATTCAGCTGGGAATGACTACAACAATAAATAAACACAAGACATATATATACTCTATTAGCCACAACACAACCAGGCTTATATTTAATATGCCACAAATTAATCCTAATGCTAGCTCCTAGCTCCTAGCTACTAGCTCGAGCTAGTTATAGCAAGCGATCAAATGTTTGGAAGCGCAGCTGTGTACTCACGTTATCGCAACTGTGTATCCAAATCAAAGTCCTCCTGGTAAGAGTCTCTGTTGTCCGAGTTCTTCCATCTTGACTGCATCTTTCGGGAATGTAAACAAAGAAGCGCCGGCTGTGTACGTGTTGTTGCTGACTTCCCTCGCAAAATAGACACTTCGCACCGACAACTTTCTTCTTTGCTTGCTCAGCTTCTTTCTCCATAATGCAATGAACAAATTGCAACAGATTCACCAACACAGATGTCCAGAATACTGTGGAATAATGAGATGAAAACAGAGCTATTTCGTATTGACTTCAATGGTGTCCGAATACTTCCGTTTCAATGATTGACGTCACGCGCATACGTCAACCCTCAGAGGCGTTTCGAACCGGAAGTTTAGCGGGAAATTTAAAATTGCACTTTATAAGTTAACCTGGCCGTATTGGCATGTGTTGCAATGTTAAGATTTCATCATTGATATATAAACTAACTATTTATTTTATTTCTTTGTCATCTTAATAAATATCTATCTTTCATTTCTTATGCTAGTTGACAATAATAAAAGGCATTTCTTTTATTTTTTATATTCATTTATTTTTTCAATTCCTCTTTTTTTTCCGTTATATTATGTTTTATATCTTCATTTCTTTTATTTCTTTGTCATCTTAATAAATATCTATCTTTCATTTCTAATGCTAGTTGACAATAATAAAAGGCATTTCTTTTATTTTTTATATTCATTTATTTTTTCAATTTCTCTTTTTTTTCCGTTATATTATGTTTTATATCTTCATTTCTTTTATTTCTTTGTCATCTTAATAAATATCTATCTTTCATTTCTTATGCTAGTTGACAATAATAAAAGGCATTTATTTTATTTTTTATATTCTTTTATTTTTTCAATTTCTCTTTTTCTTCCGTTATATTATGTTTTATATCTTCATTTCTTTTATTTCTTTGTCATCTTAATAAATATCTATCTTTCATTTCTTATGCTAGTTGACAATAATAAAAGGCATTTCTTTTATTTTTTATATTCATTTGTTTTTTCAATTTCTTTTTTTTTTCCGTTATATTATGTTTTATATCTTCATTTCTTTTATTTCTTTGTCATCTTAATAAATATCTATCTTTCATTTCTTATGCTAGTTGACAATAATAAAAGGCATTTCTTTTAAACGTAACATATTCTCTTTATTATTAACATTTTCATACAGAAAAATTATAGACAGTAATGTCAAACTGCAACATCAAACAGCAGAAATACAGAAACAATGATCATCGTATAAAAAAGGCAATGATGCAAAGGAGAATGGATTTGTAATCCTGTGTTGGTTTTACATAAAGTTTCAATGTCACTAGTCAATATCACAGTCACTTCCTATTGCGCTTTGAACCAAGATCTGTTAAGCTTTCCTACGCTTTGAGTCAAGCTTTGCTGAGCTTTGTCATGCTTTGTCACGCTTTGATACGCTCTCGGCGCTTTATTCCATTCATGCCGAACTCGCCGCATGTCCCGCTTCACTACAAGCTTTCCCACGATCCATTAGGACCCTCACGCTTTAATCAGGCTTTGTTACGCTTTAACGCCGCTTTGCATGCCGCTTTAAAGCGCCGTCAAAGCGCTGTTGGTGTGAACCTAGCATTAAAGTAGCAGTAGAGTGGGAAAACAAGTTACCTCTATATTGAAGCTATTATCACATATATTTGATTTATGACGCCTAAAGACTTCCAAAGTTTGCGAATAAATACATATAATCAAAATAGTATCAATCTCATGGAGACCCCCCGAGCCATTTTGAGAGATAATGAGGAAACTAGTCACAAAGAGGAGGAACCATACATTCCTTCCCCATCCACAACAATGCTAATCAAGCAGACTTTGTGAGAGCCAACAACAATTATTTTCGGAAAATTATGATACAGGACTTTATATTTTTGAACGCGAACACAAAGAGGATGAGATATGTTTTAGAAGCAGCTTTATTGTGATATTATAGCATTAGCAGCACTGTTAAGTGCTAAAACAGGGTTCAGCCTGTCGGTCCATGGCCACATTTGTCTACTAGCAGTTGAGAGATGCATGAATTATAATCTAGAATTTACTTTTAGCAAGTTTGAGACCAAGCAGAAGCAGCCGCCGGCTCAGTGTGTCAACAATAGCAGCGTAAACTAGCATTAGTTCACTGCTATCAATGGGCCGCTAAAATAGTCCATCTGCGTTAGCGCTTATAATAACAATATCACTCATATTTGGTTATTTTTCAGGTCACGACATACAAATGGAGTATTGTTGCCGTTTTCTGGATGTTTTTAGAGAATTTAATGTGCGCAACAGAGGACCCTCCATCTGTTGACTCAATTGTTAGACATTTTATTTACCATTTAGAATGCATAAAAAAGCCCAAACATGTTGTTGTCTTACATAAATGATTGTGAATGATAAACAGAACATCTCTTTCCAATTGTTGCATTTTTCCAGTATGATTGACCTAACAACATGGTCAGAGTGCAGAAGCGCTACTTTAGTGATGTAGAATTTACGGAAATTACTGAAGGCAGCAGCGGAATACTCAAAATAGCTGTCTAAATTTGGGAAATTTTGGACGGTATTTTCACATACTTTGCAGATTGTAAATACAATTGGATATGGTTTAATGGATATAATGAAACACAATTAAGCACATAAAATCAACTTGTTTTTCCACTCGACTGCTACTTTGATGGGTATATATATGTCACTTTGTAGAACACAGACCTCCACAGAGGCTAAATTGTAAACACAATTCGAAAGTAATTAAGGAGGACTACTTTCTGGTTAATGGAGAATGATTCTTTGCGTGGACCGTTCCCTTGGTTGTGTGGTTGGTCAAGCAGTAATTATACATTCCTGTAGGAATTTAACAAATTTTACAGATTCTTCCTATGTCGGTGTGCTACCTTCCCTCTACTAGCAAGAATGAGTTTAGTATCTTTGGCCTAAGCCTTTGAATTGCGTCTGTCCTTCACTTAGTACTTTAGCGTGTCAAGTAGATTGCTGTGGAAAAAGTTAATTACAACAATTCAATTATCGGTGGCCTAACACTTTGAAACACAGGTGGCATGTTAATATGAAACCGTTCCACGAATTTCCCCCCGTTATTCCAGGCAGCTGTTGCACTCTTTAAAGGCCTACTGAAATGATTTTTTTTTATTTAAACGGGGATAGCAGATCCATTTCTATGTGTCAAACTTGATCATTTCGCGATATTGCCATATTTTTGCTGAAAGGATTTAGTAGAGAACATCGATGGCTAAAAGGATTTAATAGAGAACATCCACGATAAAATTCGCAACTTGCCTGTACCGGAAGTAGCGTGACGTCACAGGTTGAAAGGCTCCTCACATTTTCCCATTGTTTACACCAGCAGCGAGAGCGATTCGGACCGAGAAAGCGCCGATTACCCCATTAATTTAAGCCAGGATGAAAGATTCGTGGATGAGGAAAGTGAGAGTGAAGGACTAGAGTGCAGTGCAGGACGCATCTTTTTTCGCTCTGACCGTAACTTAGGTACAAGCTGGCTCATTGGATTCCACACTCTCTCCTTTTTCTATTGTGGATCACGGATTTGTATTTTAAACCACCTCGGATACTATATCCTCTTGAAAATGAGAGTCGAGAACGTGAAATGGACATTCACAGTGACTTTTATCTCCATGACAATACATCGGCGAAGCACTTTAGCTACGGAGCTAACGTGATAGCATTGGGCTTAACTGCAGATAGAAACAAAATAAATAAACCCCTGACTGGAAGGATAGACAGAAAATCAACAATACTATTAAACCATGGACATGTAACTACATGGTTAATGCTTTCCAGCCTGGCGAAGCTTAACAATGCGGTTGCTAACGACGCCATTGAAGCTAACTTAGCAACGGGACCTCACAGAGCTATGCTAAAAACATTAGCTATCCACCTACGCCAGCCAGCCCTCATCTGCTCATCAACACCCGTGCTCACCTGCGTTCCAGCGATCGAAGGAGCGACGAAGGACTTCACCCGATCATAGATGCGGTCGGCGGCTAGCGTCGGATAGCGCGTCTGCTATCCAAGTCAAAGTCCTCCTGGTTGTGTTGCTGTAGCCAGCCGCTAATACACCGATCCCACCTAAAGCGTTCTTCTTTGCAGTCTTCATTGTTCATTAAACAAATTGCAAAAGATTCACCAACACAGATGTCCAGAATACTGTGGAATTTTGCGATGAAAACCGAGCTTTTTGTATTGGATGCAATGTGTCCGAATACTTCCGTTTCAACGATTGACGTCACGCGCATACGTCATCATACATAGACGTTTTCAACCGGAAGTTTAGCGGGAAATTTAAAATTGCACTTTATAAGTTAACCCGGCCGTATTGGCATGTGTTGCAATGTTAAGATTTCATCATTGATATATAAACTATCAGACTGCGTGGTCGGTAGTAGTGGGTTTCAGTAGGCCTTTAATTACCGCGCCTTATGTCCTGCCCACAATGTAGAGATGTTGCTGTGCGAGGCGAGTTTGCATGCTGGTGGTGTGCAGTACGCATGAAGGTTTTTATAGTCCAGAGCCACTGGGCCTTCATAATGTGAAAGAGGCGTCGGTGAATGAGTTGCTTTTTGTAATCTTTCAATGCAGCTGTTTTTTGCAACGGTTCTGAATGGACTGAGACTGACTGTGTGGGAGGATGTTTCTGCTTGCCTTTTATAGGAGCTCCTTATGGGCCGAGCTTCTTATTGAGTCTCTTTTTTTGCAGTTGCAATGCATTGTGAAATGTTGCCTTTAAATCGACCCATTTCTTAATCTTCACATGTATTTATGTGCCTCCAAATAATGAAAACCAGACCTGCCAAATTGTACAGTACAATACGCACTTTGTTGCAGTTCGCCTGTTTCAACTTCACACACCAACTGATGCTTGTTCCCCTGCAAATCGTATTTCCTAGTGTGACATGCACCTCCAAAAAAACCTCTAACTTCGCGGAACATAAAGGCTGCGATTGGTCAGCTTGTAGAATTCCCTGTGAATCTATAACAGGGGTGTCCAACCTACGGCCCGCCGACGTCAGGAAGACATAGGGAGACTGCGTTCATTTTAATAGTCTGACAAATTTGCTGCTGCTATCATGTTGCCATCTAGTGGACAACGTGAGTAATTTAGGTCAATGACCTTTAATTTTGCTCTGAATGAAGGTATGCGCTGCATTAACTTATGTGACCCAATGCACACAACCTTCCCTAGTCATGATGAAAAAAAAAAAAAAGTCAACAGACATGGTCACACATAACCCAACCGTATCACTGAACTGTGTGGACATTATAAAACGACCAAACACCATAAATAATTCAAAATTACTCCCATTGAAATACATTACAAAGCATGATGGGAAAATGCTAAACACTCTCCACACTTATTCATGTTCGGCGCATTTTAGCTGCTTGATATTTCTGATTTATTATAAAACTTTCATGAAGATGTATATGTGTGTGTATATATATATATATATATATATATATATATATATATATATATATATATATATATATATATATATATATATATATATATATATATATATATATATATATATATATATATACACATGTGTATACACATATACACATAAATATATACATATACATAAATGTGTATATATACACACACATATATATATATATATATATATATATATATATATATATATATATATATATATATATATATATATATATATACAGTGTATATATACAGTGTATATATACTGTATATATATATATATACACATGTGTATATACATATACACACAAATGTGTATATATACACACACACATATATATATATATATATATATATATATATATATATATATATATATATATATATATATATATATATATATATATATATATATATATATATATATATATATATATATACATACACATTGGGGAGTACTCATACAGATTATTTAAGGGAAGCAAGTTTCTAACACTCATTTATCAATACATGCTTAAACGCTGCTAAATGAATATGCATTTAATAGACTTTATTAACACTTAAGGATGGACTTTATATTTGATAACATTATCAAAGTTAATGCATTAATTGGTAACTGTAAATTATATATTTTCTTTTATCTGACTCTCTTTTCCAGCGGTTTGCCAAGGACCGGACACGGAAAATTCAATTACGTGTTGAATAGAAGATTCATTTTAAATAGTTATCCGTCTTGCTTACATTAAGCGGCTTTAAAGGCGACTGTAGATCCGTATTTGATCCACGCATTACAATTCCACCCCTCTAAAACCTATGAATTTTAAAGTGATGTGGTAGAAGTAGAATGCCACCATGCTAATAGCCACCATATTGCTGCCAGCAGTAGTAAGAGGCTTGAAAACAAGGAATTTAAACATATTTTTACCCAGGGTCATTGTGTTTTGTGTGTATTCTTTCCTACGGTGTGTGCAAAGCTCTGGTGACAAACAAAGGCCATAAAGGCGCTCAAATATATTGCTCCATTAAATGCACACATGCACTTTCTCTCTGGTACGATGCCTGAATGCTAACAGCAGCAGAATAAAAACACTTGCCAGTCCATGTGTGTTCTTTCAGTGACTCCGCTAATAAATTGTGCTGTGAGAATGCTAATTATGGCCAGAAAGAGAGACATTGCGTACAAAAAATAACAACTTCTCTGAATGACACCCGCTATTTTTTCCTTAACTACAGCCTTGTTTCCTCCTTTCCTTGTTTTGCTCTTTCCGAAATGACTAGTGCACCTCTCAACTGACTTTATTTCCAGGTAACAAAAGGAATCAACCTGACCTATATTACAGTACAGTTTGTGATCCTCTAATAAAAATGGTACATAAGGTACAAACCCTGTTTCCATATGAGTTGGGAAATTGTGTTAGATGTAAATATAAACGGAATACAATGATTTGCGAATAATTTTCAACCCATATTCAGTTGAATATGCTACAAAGACAACATATTTCATGTTCAAACTGATAAACTTTTTTTTTTTTTGCAAATAATCATTAACTTTAGAATTTGATGCCAGCAACATGTGACAAAGAAGTTGGGAAAGGTGGCAATAAATACTGATAAAGTTAAGGAATGCTCATCAAACACTTATTTGGAACATCCCACAGGTGAACAGGCAAATTGGGAACAGGTGGGTGCCATGATTGGGTATAAAAGTAGATTCCATGAAATGCTCAGTCATTCACAAACAAGGATGGGGCGAGGGTCACCACTTTGTCAACAAATGCGTGAGCAAATTGTTGAACAGTTTAAGAAAAACCTTTCTCAACCAGCTATTGCAAGGAATTCAGGGATTTCACCATCTACGGTCCGTAATATCATCAAAGGGTTCAGATAATCTGGAGAAATCACTGCACGTAAGCAGCTAAGCCCGTCACCTTCGATCCTTCAGGCCGTACTGCATCAACAAGCGGCATCAGTGTGTAAAGGATATCACCACATGGGCTCAGGAACACTTCAGAAACCCACTGTCAATAACTACAGTTGGTCGCTACATCTGTAAGTGCAAGTTAAAACTCTCCTATGCAAGGCGAAAACCGTTAATCAACAACACCCAGAAACACTGTCGGCTTCGCTGGGCCTGAGCTCATCTAAGATGGACTGATACAAAGTGGAAAAGTGTTCTGTGGTCTGACGAGTCCACATTTCAAATAGTTTTTGGAAACTATGGTCGTCGTGTCCTCCGGACCAAAGAGGAAAAAACCATCTGGATTGTTATAGGCGCAAAGTTTTTATACGAGGCGGAATTCCTCTATGACCCTTCTACGGAGCGATCGCTGTTACCAGCCTGCAGTAAAACCATATCACAGAACACAATTAGTGGCCTACCCTTTGATTCATAAATAAATGATAAATAAATGGGTTATACTTGTATAGCGCTTTTCTACCTTCAAGATACTCAAAGCGCTTTGACAGTATTTCCACATTCACCCATTCACACACACATTCACACAGTGATGGCGGGAGCTGCCATGCAAGGCGCTAACCAGCAGCCATCAGGAGCAAGGGTGAATTGTCTTGCCCAAGGACACAACGAACATGACTAGGATGGTAGAAGGTGGGGATTGAACCCCAGTAACCAGCAACCCTCCGATTGCTGGCACAGCCACTCTACCAACTTCGCCACGCCGTTTAGTAAAGGAATAACAGAATGCTTTGATCATGAACATCATTGAACATAATTAGGTGAATAGATATATATATATGCTTATTCAGATGTTTTTCACATTAATGATCAATCAAACAAAACCTGTTTTAAAATGTATATAGACCTATGACTGTAAGGCATTTGCAATGAATGTAGTTACCAATATTGTTGATTACCAATTGATTTTGAACACAAAACTGAATTCCGTATGAGTCCATGCTCGATTAGTACTCGTGTAGATGGCAGCTCAAAGGAGGGAGATCTCTCCCGGCGTCGTCTTCTGGGCTGTGAGACTATCTGTTTATTTTGTTACTACAGCCTCGCTCTTCTATGACCTGGGGGAGAGGTTACCAGCACTTCACCCCTTTTGGTGGCTAAAAATGAGTCTTCTGCCTGCTCCCGTTCTTCTTCAGATGCCGCAGGCTCAAAAGCCGTTGCTAGGGGGTTGAGTGGGGCAGACGATGTGGCATGTGCGCGCTGGCCGCTCTGGGGAAGGCTGAGGTAGAGTTTGAGGCTGTTGGGGCTTTGGGGCTGGCTGAGGTAGAGTTGGAGCTGTTGGGGCTTTGGTCCAGGCCCTCGGCTTGCTTCAAGGCCTCCTCGCCGCTTCGGCACTCCCGACACCTCCTTCCACAGCTGCTGGAGGTCCGACGAACACATCGTTGCTGGCAACCTTAGTCGTTCTCGTCATCGCTGGCAAGGTGTTTTCTCTCCTCTGAGGGTCCTCCCAGTCAGGTATCGGGTGTTGGTCTGGGATCCGACCTTGACCCTGCCCCTCTCGGCGGGTGTAAGGGAATCTGGAGTGGCGACTGTCATCCTCGAATCTGCACAAAGGAATTGGCACACAAATTCTGCATTTTGTAAACATATCATTTTGGTCTCATGGTCTTTCCGCCTTCCTAGGAAGCTGCTGGTCCTGGGAAGGGCTGATCTGTATGCAGTTCATAGGGTGAAAAATTCAGAAACCGTAAAAACAGTTTTATTCAGGGACATTCGAATGATCATTAACGCTAATGGCAACATGTCAATCAAATTCAATTTGGTCTGTGTACAGATTTTAGCCAATTTGTTTTGATTTTCTGGTTCCTCCTTTCAACTTTACTTTGTGACTGAGGATGATAACCTGCTTTCTTAAATTGGGTGCCGTTGTTTGACCTAATCTTTTTGGGGAAACCATGTCGGGATATTAGATCATTCACAAAACATTTAATTACTGAATTGGCATCCTCCTTTGAGGTTGTGGTTGCTTCCGCCAACCACTGTAATGATCAATTAATAAAACCCTTGACGCGCTCAAACTTGACACAATCCAAACTCACCTCCCCCCTCTGTCCCTGAAACAGGGACAGTGTTAGTCGTAGTAGTAGTAGTAGTAGTAGTAGTAGTACTTTCAGAAACATCCAAGAAAAAGAATAGGCAGCTAATAGTCAAGCACAGCAAGAACAGAGGCAGAGGACAGGTCATGTTTGAGGTCAATGTTTGCTTTTGCAATAGTAATTTGATATTTTACAACACCTAGTGAATTATTGTGGCCTCAATAATTCACTAAGTAGTTTATTTAATTTAGTCTATATATGATAGGACAATGCACAGAAACTTTAAGTTCAAAGACAGATATGTTCTGTACCAGATTATATTTAAATAGCTACTTTCCATCTGCAGGCTACCTAAATTAAAGGGATACAAAAATCATACAATAAAATTATGACAATAAGATCATACTATAGCATGTAATCAAATTAAGAAAGTCATAAAACCCTTTCATTGACACATACTTAGTATACAATACAACCACACCTTATTTACATCATCACACAAAAACAATACATGCTCTTGTTCACATCTGTCATCATTTGTAAAACAGCCATACCTCAAAATTTACAACAAAAATGCTCTCATGGATAAATATAATACACATTAAGTTGATATGTCAAACATAATGCCCACCTTAGTGACCGTGTGAGCAGCTTTGATTGCTCCAAATCTACTTTTTAACTTAATTTTTTTTTCTATTCCTTTGGATATAACGGGGAGAAGGCTAATTGGTCTGTACTTGTTTATGTCTTGTTTATTTCCTGCTTTATGGATTGGGATGATAGCAGCAGTTTTCAACGTGTTCTGTTATTGATTTATTTATCAACGTTGTTATAGTAAGACTATCTTTATACGTTTTTAGGAAGAAAGTGTCCAGACCGTATATATCTCTAGATCGTGAGTTTGATAATGCAGGGAGGATTTTGTTTACCTTTGTTTCATTTGTTAATTCTTAACTTAGTCCATCTTGAATAAATGGCAATTATTTGCACTGATTATGAGGGACTTTTTATTCAGGGTTTCTACAGACTGGATGAAATGTTCATTAAAATTATTACTTATGTCCAGACTGTCTGTGATAGTAGCACCATTGATGTTTAATGTTATAGTGTTGTTTCTTGTTTGCTCTCTTCCAGTGAGTTTGTCAATGGTTTTCCATAACTGTCTAATGTTCCCTTTTCAGCTTTGATTAATTCTAAGTGAAAGTCAGCATTAGACTTCCGCATAAGCATCGTAACTTTGTTCCTCAAACTTTTAAAATCATGTGATCTATAGTTAGACCTGTTTTAATTGCTCTTTTGAGAGCTGAGTCCCGATTTTTCATTAGAATCCAAATTGTTTTATTAATCCAAAGTATTTTTATTTTAGCACTTTTCTTTCTGGGTTTTGTTTTAGTGTATTTACAGATGATCTCTTTAATTTTTGTCATCCAAATGTAATTCTAGTAGAGCTGCTTATCATTTGTGTCATGTAGAAGCCGTTTATAATATCCTTAAGTTTCTTTCTACGCGACTTATTTAACCAGTCCAGATTAACGTCCCCCATGACGTTCAATTCTTTCATACTGTGCTGTTTGAGGATGTCTGAAAATGAATTGAGAAAAATGTCTTTAGCTGTTGTCAGTCGGTATGCTACAATTACCTTGAAATACATTTCTGAGAACAATGTGATTTTAATTCCAACACACTGAAGATGATCTACTGGGAGGGTTATTTGTTCACTTTTAATGTTTTCCCTTACATAAATCATAACTCCTCCCCCCTTTGTCACTTGATCAGTTTTTTCTGTAATCTTGTACCCCGGGACATTAATTAGAACAAAGGGTGTTGCAGGTTTTAACCATGTCTCCGATAGACAAAGGTACCCCAGATTAGAGTCTGACAGTAACTGCTGGATTTGTTCAGTATGGTTCCTGTTGTAGAAAGTTTAATGATGCGGACACGTTTGTTACTGAATACTTTCTACAGACTTCTGTCTCTAAGCGACTTTGTGTATGTAATAAGCAACTATAATTATTTGATATGCTTGAATGTGTTTGGCTCAGCTGTTGTGTAGCTGCTAGCTCCTCGTAGCCTACAGCAGGAGTGTCCAAATTTCAGCCCATAGCTATGTTTTTAATAGTCAACCGAAACAATTGAAAATGTGGTATTTGCGTGTCGGTTCAATCAGTGGCAGCTACGCCCTGTTTTATCATTCAACCTAAGTCTTTGGTTTCGTAGGCGGGACAGAGGGCAAGGGAACAATGTGGGACAGCAATTGTCCATCTTATACCATGCTAATTGTTGTAAGGATAGTTCACATGAGCGGCCATACCTTGAGTTCCACGATATATAGGAGTCAAAGGGCTCCTATTATGAGTCGTCTAATTGGTGATCATACATTTTGGCGGGTCGGGTGGCGGCACACACGGATGCACCTCAGTCAGCCAGGGCTTTCACCGATAGGACAGTTGGAGCAGTCCCCGTCCTCCATTCGTTCCTGGGAGGCGTACCCAGTAGTTGTCAGCTGATGTCGTGCTGTCAGGCAACATCAGGAAGTTCCTTCTGTGCGGTATTAAATGTCAGGGCACAGTTTGTAAAGCAGGTCATTACAAGCAGGCAAGGTGTTTTGCAGGTCGACCACAAAGGGATGCTTCAATGATTGTGTGGCACCAGTGTCAATCATGAACTGATAACATTGTCCGTTGACACTTATGTCCAGCAGGGGTCTGTTTGTATCTCCTGCTGTTCGTCCTGCCATGGGCGTCCTCTGTCACACCTGTATGATGTTCTGGCTGCAAATTTGGAGCTTGTCTTGTTTAGAGTAGTTGGCACAGTCACATGACCAGTCACCCGGCTGCAAAACAGTTTCCACCCTGGCTTGACCTAGGATAACCGCGACCACCACCCGAGTCTGACTGTCTGGTTTCACGTCTGTTGAGGTTTCTTCCCTCCAGATGTTGGAGCTCAAACCACGTTCACCCACTGTTGAATATACCCTAGCTGATAATTGACGTCTTGGTTCTTTTGACATTTAGTTTCAGCGATCTGTATTTTAAGGAGTTGTTTCCTTGCTGCTCTGTCACAGCCTTGTCGTTATCCTCTTGCTTAGTTCAGTTTTGCATATCACGTTTAAAATCACAGCATTAATTGTCCTATTAAACGTTAATCAATACTCCTAATTCAAAGATTTTACGTACTACTTCATGTATATTTAAGTAACATTTTAAATCAACTAAAGATTGTCTATAAGTTAATTAAATTATCATTTGTGTCTATCAGTTAGTTAGTTGTGCACTCTGACTTCCTGTCGTGCGTGATATTCTACAAAATAAAGCATGCATTTATTCTCGTTCCTCCATCTGCTCATTCAACCCAGTCACAACATGCACACACACACACACAGTGTTGGGCTCCAGTTATTTTGATAGCGTGGCACACTCACACACACACAAGGCCGTGTGCTAAGCTATAAGCCGAACCACACTTCTCTTCTTTTTAACACTTTACATATCGACTCTTATTATAGTTATTAATCTAGGCTTTTATTTGTAATTATTATTCAACACTATTCAAAGCAAACGGTTGTAAAGGTTATAGTTATTCGCATTTGACTATCAAAAGTCTATAGCTAACTGAAAGCTGTTGAGATTTGGTGTGCCTCCTTATTTATTCTATGTTATGCCATTATCCTATTTTAGCTCACCACTCAGATGTATGGTGTAATGCAATGTCTAAATAAAAATAAAATACTTCAACGTAAAAATGTTAGACTACACTTTAAAGTTAAAACGACTTAAAACTTACTTTTATTATATTCATTTCCAAACTCACCTCCACCACAGCAGACATTTTCCTCACCTCCTATCTCAATACTTCCATAAGTTGTAAAACTATGGCATAAGAGGTGTTTCACAACAGTGGTTAAATAGTTATTTAAGTAATAGATCTCAATATGTGGAAATGAATAAGACTAAATCACAGCCAAAAAGAGTAACTTGTGGGGTTCCACAAGCCTCGTTATTGGGACCTGAGTTATTTATACTTTATTTAAATGATATTTGTTCAGTATCTAATACATTAAAATGTATTACGTTTGCAGATGATACAAATGTATATTGTTCAGGAGAAGACTTGAAGAAAGTGTTGAGGAAAATCGAGGTTGAGTTGATTCAGCTAAAAAATGGTTTGATATTAATAAGTTATCATTAACTGATAAAAAAAACTAAATTTGTGGTGTTTAGTGGTGCAAACTCAAATTGTGAAACAAAATTAAAATTGAATCAAGTGGAAATGTAATGGAAATTGACAGAGTATATTAAACTAAATCCTTGGGAATAATAATTGATCATAAATTATGTTGGAAACCGCATATTGAATATATAAAGGGAAAAATATCCAAATCCATTGCTATTCTGTATAGAGTAAGACACATGCTGAATAAGAAATGTCTGCATATGTTGTATTATTATTTTATTTTTCCATATTTAACCTATTGTGTTGAAGGTTGGGGAAATGTTTTTGGAACAAACATAGACCCAATACTTAAACTTAAAAACAAATCATTAGAATAATACACAAAGTGTGCTACTATGAACATACCAATCCATTATTTATAAGTTATAATGTGTTAAAATGTTCAGATAATCTATTTTTAAAACAATGGCAATTATGTTTTGAGTAAGAACAACAGCCTTCCAGCTTGTATTCTTAGCTTATTTACATTATGAGGAGAAAACTATAATTTACGGGGATATTGATTTTTGAAATAGGTCAAGTAAGAACAACTATAAAAAATGCAAATGTATTTCAGTTTTAGGAGTTAAATGGTGGAACAAACTCAGTGATGAGCTGAACACATGTAGTTTTTTGTTATGGTTTAAGAAACCCTTGAAAGGTGAAATGATTGAACATTATAAAATATAGTAACAATTACTTTCATCTTTTAACGTTGATGTTCCAGGCAATCTAATGTTCAGTGAATGTATAGGATAGGCAAATATTAAGCTTTGGCTTCAGCCTATACCTTTTTCTTTTCTTTTCTTTCTGTGTGTAAATGTGTATGATTGTTAATATGTCTAATATGTACTGTTAAACTGGTCACACAAAATGGTTGATGGTTGATTATATGACCGAAATAAACTATTTCATTTATTCATTCATTATCTATCGCACTGATAGTTTTATTCCATTTTGCATCTACTTATTCCTATTGATTTCTTCCCATTTCACTCAAACAATCAAACAAACAAACAAACAAACAAACTTGCAGCGAACCACAACCACCAGCACACGCTGACACACGAATACCATTTACGAATACCTTCATTTGTCACTTTCTCGTCTTTTCTTCAACTTGCTTTTTCCTTTACAAACAACATCCTGTATCGATCTCTTCCTTACACTTCATACAATGTTTCTATTTTCCATTCTCCTCTCCTAGAAACCATTCAAGTAAGGTTATAAACATCCATTCTCCATATTTTCTCAATCCATCCTCTTCACCTTCAATCTTCCTTCACCTGCACTTCTCTCTCTCTCTCTCTCTCTCTCTCTCTCTCTCTCTCTCTCTCTCTCTCTCTCTCTCTCTCTCTCTCTCTCTCTCTCTCTCTCTTCCACAATAAAAACACATCAATCCAAAATAAATCAGTCTTATAAATTACAACAGGGTCAACAACAATCCAAAACCATATAATGTCCATCCATCCATTCATTTTTCTACCGCTTATTCCCTTCGGGGTCGCGGGGGGCGCTGGAGCCTATCTCAGCTACAATCGGGCGGAAGGCGGAGTACACCCTGGACAAGTCGCCACCTCATCACAGGGCCAACACAGATAGTCATGAGTCTTTATTTATTTCTTAACAGTTATTCCTCCTTCATAACCTGAATTTTAGAATTTTTAACTCTAGATATGATTTATACTATAAAAACTCCTTTGTCCCACACGCCATTAGACTGTACAACTCCTCAATAAGGAGGGGGGTTACTAGAATGACAGGGGATGCAAAACAATATCAGTGCAATACTTTTTCATAACATGGTCACTACTGCTTAGTTTCTCTTGTTATATTCTTATTTTACTGTTATATTTTTATTCTCATTGTTGCTTTTTATTTTTATTCTATTGTAATATTATTCTATTTTGTTTCCATTCATACCCCCATTATTTACTTTTTACTTTTTAAATTCGATCTCAATTTTGTACACTGCTGCTGGAATTTTGATTTTCCTGAGGGAACTCTCCTGAAGGAATCAATAAAGTGCTATCTATCTATCTATCTATTGCTAATCCAAGCACAGTTCATGACGTCTCGTCCTTGTAAACACTGGACAGACTGCTTATCTTGCAGCCATTTATTTCCATTTAGTTTTATTCTCTAAATTTCTATGTGACACTGAAGCATGTAGAATTCTACATGCTTCAGTGTCACATAGAAATTTGCTTTTCTTTGTTATTTATTTCAATTATTATTTCTGGTTTACTTGCTGTCTGCTTACTTAAGTTCTCATAACTTAGTATGTCCTCTGATTAGAATTTGTTTAACGCTGCTCTACGTTTTGTTATGACTGGAGCGCTGAGTGTGGCGACTTTTGTCTGTACTTCTTCCTCACCTGCGACTCAGACTCCATGATTCACACAGGTGTGACTATAAACGTTGACAATATATGATTAATACCAGTTGCACAGATAAAAGTTAAAAATGTTTTAGAATATACATTTTAATTTTTTTTTATCGTGATTATTCTTAAAATAATTAAAATGTCAATATATTTAAATAATCACTTTA
Organism: Entelurus aequoreus; assembly: GCF_033978785.1. Taxonomy (NCBI): domain Eukaryota; kingdom Metazoa; phylum Chordata; class Actinopteri; order Syngnathiformes; family Syngnathidae; genus Entelurus; species Entelurus aequoreus. The sequence continues at coordinate 53,436,907 of NC_084731.1, forward strand.
TCTTTATCAAATGTAAATTCAATTGTATTGAATTTACCTTTTCTTTTAACTTCATTCAATGTATTTGCTATATAAATATTAATTCAAAGCTACAATGTGTTCTAATCTATGATGTGTGTGCATGTGTGTTTGCCTTAACTCCCACACAGGAACTGTATGGAACTGCAGAGCATCAAGGCTGTACAAAACAGTATACTAAACACATCAAAATAATGAATAATGAATCAAACAATGCTTCAATGTCTCACAATCCAAATTTATTTATTGATATTTAAATGTTTATTTATTCATATATGTTTTATTTTACTTATCATCAAAACCAACCTGTCAGCACTCTCTTCAGATTGAGTACAGCTGTCCACTCATATTTTTTAATGCCAAGCTAAATGCTAACCTAGCCTTACTAGGCCTCAGTAAGCTAATTTTTTGCTAACCTAGCTCAATGCTAAACTAATCCTATGCTAAACTAACTCAATGCTAACCTAGCTCAATGCTATGCTAACAGTGACACATCTCTCCGGCCCACGTCCAACGTGCAGCACGTCACACAGCCTCGTCACACCGACACATCTCTTATCTCAAAATGTCTTCCAGCAGAGCCTCCTTTTTTTTTTTCTTTTTTTTCTTTTTCTCTGCGTCACACGCGCACAAAAAAAAAAAAAATCACCAAAGAGCGAGAGCCTTTTTCCGTACTCAAAATCTCAGACCCTTCTTACAAAACTATAATATTGCACAGTCACAATCACACCCACACAGTTAACCTGGCGGAATCACCAGCACAGTTAAAAACAACCTCAACAGTCAACAATTTTTTTCATCCAGAAGCACAGCTGTATTACATCAGAACCTTAATAGTAATAAACAACATTTATCATTCACTCTGAGCTGGACAAAATGGCTCAGGAGAGGGAAGTCTGGGCTTCCCTTCTTAGGCTGCTGCCTCCGCGATCCGACCTCCGATAAGCGGAAGAAGATAATTAGATGGATGGATCATTCACTCATATGATTTCTGTACATTAACTTTGTCTATCTTCTCATAAACACACACATTTTAGACAATTTCCTAACTTTTACAGATTAGCGGGGGTGTGAAAAAAGCGTAAAGGGGGTTGCGTGAGGGTGGGAGTAGTGCTTGCCTTTCAAGGGAGAGAAATAAAACAGTTAAGACCTGCAGGTGCCTACACAAGTGTTATTAAAATACGCATATATATAAATGTACCAACAAAAACTGAATCACTCCACACACACACACACTTCTCAACATTCACCAATATACACACATTAACAAATCACAATACCCACCCCATGTCCGGACAAATATAAACAACTATGCACGCGTGCTTTTTGTGGAAACGGCCGTCTTATAACACGAACACAGGTCCCTTCTTACTCATACAACGGCAATTAACCCGTTCAGCGGAGCAGACCCTGCGTTTCCTCCCTGACCAATACACGGCAACACCGTAGAGTCACTGGTAATCACCCAATACTCTACAGTCATCATGTTTTGGTCAGTTCCATACAGTTTCACCAAGTTTCACCAAAACTGTACCATATGCAGCCCGATCTCCATCTGTCTAAAACTGCAGCACACTTAAACAGAACGTCGTGACAAATATCAGCTCAGTTGATCTCCTTTACCGGAGTCACTGAACGGTCACCTAAAATTAGGCTTTTTCCACCGCTGCTGCTTCCACATAGACAGATGTGTCGCACATTCACAAACGTAACAGTTTATTATAGTCAAATGTACCACCAGTTAGTTAAACCTGCCTTAACTTTAGCTGTATCCAACTTTTGCTAATCTGATGTACTTGCAGAAGAAGCCCCCTCTGCCGACAACACCAGAGGAGGGAGAGGTTAAAAAATGTATTTGCCTCGAATCGTTTGTGCTTCAAACACTCCAAACCACCAAAATTCTATTAACAATCCCCTTATTGTTAAAACAAGAAATCACAAGTTTTCAAACCAACACACAGACAAATAATCGCATATAAAACAACTCAATCCAACCATAATTTACCCCATTCCAGGTTGTTTTTGGAGAACTTAGCTAGACCTATCTTTTATCAAAACAGGTTCAGCAATTAGTCTTACCAGTCCCGACCTCTTCAGACAGACAGGTTTTAAACATTAAGCAAAATTGCTTACCTTTAGATGCGCGCGTGCAAACCTCTGTCTGCCTGAGAGAGAGAGACAGGGAGCGGATGTCGACCTGCCGCGTTCTAGACCATCCTGTTCGTGACGCCAATTTTATGTGGTGGATGGTCCGAATCTTAAACAGCAACAAAAGTGAGTTTAGTACAAAAGGTTTATTTACCCATAATCAAAAAGTACAAAGTTGGATTGAGTTGCCCATGCAGACAGACAACCGTCCTCCGGAGGACTCGAGAATCAAGCAATCACCCATAGCCCTTGTCACTTGGCCATTTTATCTGTTTCCCTCATGCGTCAAGGTCCTGTTGTTTTCGACCTGTTTGTTCTGCAAAATCCTTGAATCCCTTAGTCAAATAGACAATCAAAACATTTTGTAGAATGGTCAGACCGACTCCATATTCAACTTTTACCCATATATGATCCTTCAATGGTTCAGAATAGAAAAGAATGAAACGAGCAGACATTCTTGACAGACACGAAATATAGTTCAAAGGTCAGAAATTCCACTACACAAGCAACAATACTATTGCTATGTTATCACAATACTCAAGCCGTAATTAGCTGTGTGCAATTACCGATATACACATAATAAATGAGTACAATACAATATTATGTTGTACCTTTTATATATAATATCCTTTTTGACAACACACAGCATGTCAGGAATAGGGATGTGCACCGAATTCGGTACTTTTATACCGTAGAAGTCTCTTAAACTCGAACAGTGCCATATATCGATACCTTTGTTGCACGTGACGTCACGTCTGGTTGCAGGCACACACCGGCTCAAGCACTTGGCTGGAAAACAAGCACTCAAAATGTATTCCGCGATACTGCCTCGAGATCAGGGTTGTCCAAACATTTTGACTTGGCATATATATATATATATATATATATATATATATATATATATATATATATATATATATATATATATATATATATATATATATATATATATATATATATATATATATATATATATATATATATAATGCACATATGATATTAATATAATTGATATATAATTATTATAATTGGATATTAAGTGCATATGAACATTTGGCCCCTACCTTGTTTATTTCCATGACAACCTCCTTAAGTTTTGTAATCAATCAGAAATATCAAGCAAATAAAATGCGCCAAACATGGATAAGTGTGGATGGATGATTTTTCCCATCATGCTTTGTAATGGATTTAAAATAGGTGTAATTTAAAATGTTTTATGGTGCATGGACTATTTTAAAATAAATACCACAAAGTTCAGTGAGCCGGTTGTCTTATGTGTGACAATGTCTGATGACATTTTGTGTTGGTTGGATTTGTATTTTTTTTTTTTGCACCATGACTATGGAAGGTTGTTTGCATTGGGTCATATAGGTTGAAGATGTTGGCAGGCCGCACTTGGCCCGCGGGGAGTAGTTTGGACGCCTCTGCTCTGGATAATGTTACAATTATCAATGCCAACAAAGCATGAAGGCGCTCAAAAGTACAGTAAAGCTGCACTTTTCAAAATGCACTAGCTCGATGCTAGTTTACTTTGTAGTTGCCATTAGCATTAATGTTTTCACATGGCGATTTCAACACCTCCATATGTAGTAATGAGAACTATAACTAAGATGCACACTGCAATCAAACAGCTGATGTGTAATAAGTACCATACTTGCAGTACAAACACATTGTAGGGTTGAACGTAAGAAAAGACAAAAACACACCCTAGTCCAGACCTGGGCATTCTGCGGCCCTTTGTCCGGCCCGCGTGAGGCCAATCATAAATTACAAAATACATTTTAAAAAGTATCTATTTCGAGTGTGCAATACAACGGTGCTGCTTTTGTTTTGAAAAGTGTTATTTGTATTACTTCCGTGTGGACGTATGCTCATGCGCGCAGCGGCAATCACAAATTACAAAATACATTTAAAAAAACATATATGTCGTGCGTGCAATACAACTGTGCTGCTTTTATTTTGAAAAGTGTTATTTATGTGCGTATGTCCTGTGAGTGAAGGCGCACAGCGACAAGTGATGCCCGGTTTTCCCCGAGACGCTAAAAAAAGAAAAGTTGATGACGAATGGCGTGTTTTAAACAAGACATGGACTGCACATGTTGCTGTGTTTAAAGAATATAGTGTAACGACCTGCTGAAGTTGATGTTGTGTTTTTGAGTTGCGTACATGAGGAGTGAGGATGGACGTGCGTGTGGAAGGAACAAGATAAGTTGAGCTGTGTTAGTATAGGTTGCTCAATAAAAGTTTAAAAAGAGCGTCAGACTTGGTGTGCACTTCTTCTGGACGCTACATTTGGTATCATAAGTAAAACTTTGTGCATACTGCCGCTGCTTAATTGTGTGCGCATACTGCGCTGCTTGTGCATGTGCTCAGCCTGCTACGTCATCGGGAGGTACGTGCCACGATGTTTCCTGGCGACTTTGTCAAGATGGAACGGGAGGGAAAGGACATTGAGTTGGGACTTAAGGTGCCGGCAGCACTGCAGATGTCTGTGTGAATCCCGGATGTGAGGAGCTCGCCGCAAAGAGAGAGAGAGAGTCGGAGGGAGCTATAGAGGAAGCGTCTACAGGTGCAGCGCACGCTGCTTGGCATGGCGGAATTCCGCCCTCAATGAAGACTCCCAGGTTTGATGGCAAGGCGAACTGGGAGGCATTTCATCCCACTTCTGACACCAATTGTAGCGTCCAGAAGAAGTGCACACCAAGTCTGATGCTCTTTTTAAACTTTTATTGAGCAACCTATACTAACACAGCTCAACTTATCGCGTTCCTTCCACACGCACGTCTATCCTCACTCCTCATTTCCGCAACAGCAACGCTTAAAAAATCCTCCTTCTTCGCCAATCACCTTACAGGCGTGCTACGTTCACAACAAAGAGGATGCAGGATAAAGTGACAGAAATTGAAATTTTTGCATTGTATTATACATCAGGAAGTGTTGTGTAAGAATGTGTTAAAAATAAAACCATCAAAAGCCATCTGCTTTTGGATAAAGATAAGTTAGGTGAAATGAGAATATTATTATTATTATTATTTATCTTACGGTATATGAAAAATAATTTGAGCAAAATTTAATTGAAATATTGTCGTGTGGCCCTCCAGCAGTGCTCGGGTTGCTCATACGGCCCCCGGTAAAAATTAATTGCCCACCGCTGCCCTAGTCTATACACTACTGCCATCTAACATCTTGGAATTGCAACTGCATGCATAGTCTACTATAAAACAGTACAGTACTTGCAAATGAGGCACACAAGTGTAAAAAAAATAACAGCTCAGATGATAAATGTTTAAAAAAGTAGATTTTTTTTAAACAACTGACAACACATTTGACACACACAAAAGTACGGAACATTGTTACTGTTGACTACCGGTATCGAGTCACAGGTACCTACAAAAATGAATTTAAAAAAATGTGTGGGCCTGATTGATTAGTAATAAAAAAATAATTTATTGTAACAATCAAAATGGTCATACCAAAGACTATAAAAATAGGACCCATTACCTCCCTGCTTGGCAGTCAGCATCAAGGGTTGGAATTGGGGGTTTAATCACCAAAATGATTCCCGGGCGCGGCCACCGCTGCTGCTCACTGCTCCCCTCACCTCCCAGGGGGTGAGGGTGATGGGTCAAATGCAGAGGATAATCTCATCACACCTATTGTGTGTGTGACAATCATTGATACTTTAACTTTTTAACTTTTTTAACTTGATGCGTGTTTACTGTTGAGAGGCAGCCATCAAAAACCTGTCCTCAAGTCCCTCCTCCTTTGTAACCCGCTGCCAGTTAACCCCTCTGTCTCTCCTTTACGTGGTTAACCCTTTCCTCTCCTTGATACCCTTCCCTACCTGTTTCTTCCTCTTCTGCCTCTCCAGGTCTGACGACAGCGACTCCTCGCTCTCCGAGGTGCTCAGGTAGACCAACTGTGTCCTTCACTCTTTGTCCGTGTCTTCTGCTAGTTGTTGTCAGTTCACCATTACGTCTTCCTGTCTGCTGTGGTCATCGGTGCCCGCCTCCTCACCGCTCGTTCTTCCCCGCCTGGGTGCTGGAGGGCGCTATTGTGGCGCATGTATTAACCACAAGTGTGTTCCTATTCACGCCAATGTGGGATTCAGTTTTTTTTGTGTTGCTGCTGGTATGCAGGACCCAAATTTCATTTAAAAAGAAATGGACCTTTATTCAAATATACACTTAAAAACATGTTGGATGTGACAATGTGCCAAGAAAAGACTTGGAAGTTAAAAGTTACTGATCAGGTTTCTAGGAACAACTGCAGGATTGTTAAAGAACATACATAACATGGAAACTTTGCGGTCGATTACCTCTGATTTGTTCATATTTCAAACATGTTCCCACAGGAAATGCAGTGACAGAATAAGAAGTCACTGTTCCTGCGTAAAAACGTTTATCGCATTTTCCGGACTATAGAACGCACCTATATATAAGCTGCACCCACAAAATTTTAGTAGACAAAAATATTTTTCCATATATTAGCCGCACCGAACTATAATCTGCAGATATATACATTGTGAAATGAGTTATTGACACAGAAACATTTTGTAAATATTTATTTATAAAAATGTTTCCAAACGGTGTCTGTAACACAGCAGTAAAACGGCTGATCAAACAAAACAGAAGTCATTGTCATGGACCCACTAGCTGCGGAAGCTAGCTCTCCAATCAGTTAAACAGACTCAATAAATCCACAGTGACGTTTTGGTGAATTTATGAAACTGAAGCAAAACAAAAAGAATGCTGTTGTAAGTTAATAATACTAACGCAGACACTCGTAAAAAGTGTGAGCATATTAGCTAATGTTAACGTCGCTTGCTTCATTACATTACGATAGCATGTACACATGTGCATGAAAACACTCCTACAAACATCACACACATGAAGGTTTAGTAAGTATGAATTGTTTTAGTTATATTGTAAACCTTGACAAACGTTGCTTGGAGTGATGAATGAAGAATCCATACAAGTGGGGTGGTATAGCTCGGTTGGTAGAGCGGCCGTGCCAGCAACTTGAGGGTTGCAGGTTCGATCCCCGCTTCCGCCATCCTAGTCACTGCCGTTGTGTCCTTGGGCAAGACACGTTACCCACCTGCTCCCAGTGCCACCCACACTGGTTTGAATGTAACTTAGATATTGGGTTTTACTATGTAAAGCGCTTTGAGTCACTTGAGAAAAAGCGCTATATAAATGTAATTCACTTCACTTCACTTTATGGATGAATAGAAGACGGAACGGCACTTGTACACCTGGTTCAAAGCTTTAAATACCAGGAATCACCTGCAGAGATGGTACCGTAGCACAAACAATAGCAAACTCTTTGAGTGCCTTTGCATGTGTTTTATGAAAACTATTTGCTTTATGGCCGTCGGCAAAGAAAAAATCATAAATTAGCCCCACTGTAGCATAGGAAAAAAAGTAGCGGCTTATAGTCCGGAATTTTGGGTAAGCACTTCTCATCTTTACAGGTGTAAGCAGCGCTTCCACACTTTTAAATATCATGCAAAAAATATAAGAGATATTAACGATAGGCCGTAAAAACAATAAAACATGTTAACTTTTATGCATCCATCCATTTTCTACCACTTGTCCCTTTCAGGGTCGCGGGGGCCGCTGGAGCCTATCTCAGCTGCATTCGGGCTTTTATGACGCTTTAAAAACAAGTTCATTGCCTTGCATAAATACAGCTCTATCAAGTATAGCAGTAGTGGTAGTGACCGTGTGGCTAAGTAGCATAAGAGTCCCCGCCCCCTCTTGAAATGAACGAGCACAGCGTCTTGCAATGTTAATTAGAGTGTAAACGCTATTTTCCAGTGTACATTTTGTTCTTAATTATTTGTTGCTAAATGGGACCTATAATGATTTTAATCTTCATTTAACACACTTACTTGTGGTCTCGAGCAGTGGTTCCTAATCTTTTTTAATTTAGGACCCAACTTTTCCAGTAAAAAGGGGCCCCAGGGCCCACTCAAATATTAACACGCAAAAATAAATGTACATACGATTGTTGTGCTAAAATAAATCAACTAAATTAATAATGAATGTGTCTTAACTAAATTGTCAATTGAATTAAAGTGCAAATGAAAATACAGCTTCACCACTTAAGTCATAATTTTTTCACTTAAGAAACTTCTCTAAGACGTTAGCTCCAGACTTCTTCCGTTTGTTTGATTTTGTCATTCCTGCCACAAGTGGTGGGAAAGTGTCATGCAACTGAGTACCGCTGTGGCCCATATGGACCACAGCTGAGAATGCCCTCAAGGGGGCGCTCGCGACCTAACAATGGCCCTATGGTTAGGAAACCTTGGTCCAGATAATATGTATTGGATATGCTTTGGTGAAAATTTTGCGTACAATTTTGCTACACTTTCGCTTTTAAAACCCACTTTTTACGAATGTCTACAAGCTGTTTGTCTGTGGACCCCTCTCCAAAAGTACCAGAATGTATCTTCTGAATAATACACTGCTAAATATATATCTTGAAGACGAATGTCACCGTTATTTATTTTTCCAGACCCGGTTCAAAATAACCTTCATAAACATCTCTAAATATATCTTTATAGTCATTGCACTTAAAAAGTACAACAGAATTACATTTTCAGTACTAGCCCATCCAAGAACAGACATACAGTTACAGGGTGGACAGAACAGGAACACTGATCGGGTCCCCACATGGCGGCGCCCCTTTAAAAAGGTGGGAAAAATGCTAAAGCTGGGAAGACGAGGATAAAAAAAGCAAGTCCCAAACTAAACTCCTGGGGGTGTGGGGTTAGTTAGAGACCCGGAAAAAAACAACCTCTGAGGAAGGCAACAATTGTAGGCGAAACCGTCAAGTACGGAAACAAACACACAGGTCTGGCTATCAAAATAACAAAATGCATGAGAAGCTGCCGCCACCAGGGGGGGCTGCTCCGTTTTCCGTCCTCCGTGGATGCGTTTATAAGCGTGCAGAGTACCTATATTCCGGACCTTGGTGCTCTCGTAAAACCCGATAACAGGGCCAGTACCCTTGCGGCGTACCCCAGGGATTTATACTTCTTTACATCAATGATATTTGTTAAGTTACAAAGGTTAATACTATTTATTAGGTTCAAGAGTGAACACACAGAGGCTAATACAAATAAAGGAATTAATAAACTAAAGAGATAGTTTAACAAAAACAGAGGCATCCAAAACTGTCTGCAACCTCACGCCCAAATGCATGGAATTTATGATTTGGTGCTTCGACATTGTTTAACATGAGTTTCCAACATCGTAACAACATTTCCAAGTCAGAAAAAACAACATTCTTCATAGGTCCCCTTTAATGTACGCATAATGTTAACTGAGCAGCCAGGACAGACTGCTTTTTGATGCTATGCTGTCGCTATATCACAAAATGTCCCACTTCCAGTTCTATGGTCATAATTACTAGGGCCGTGAATCTTTGGGCACCACACGATTAGATTTCGAATTGATTCTTGAATCAGAACGATTCTTGATTCAAATCCAATACTTTTTTTAATAACATTGGGTGCCAGTTCTACAAATAACTACATTCCTCCATAAAATAGATAAACAGCCCTCGTAAATTTCTACATTACTTAAAAGAAAACTGGTTTTGTTGAATACAATTCTGCCCAAAAATTTAATAAAGTCAAATACAAATAAGGCAACAAGAGAAGTACCCAACACTTCTCTTTTTTAGAAAAGAAGAAGAAGAAGAAACCTGTACAGCAGATATGATCATCTACATCAACAACAGTGGCTGTACAGGACAGATTGGCAAAAAAATAATAATTTAAAATCGATTAGAAATCGTTAGAAATAAGAATTGCGATTTATCTGAAAAACGTTTTTTTTTACACCGCTAATAATCACATGTTCCAAGTTGCCGTCACTGATGTGTGGTAGCATCTGAAGAAAAAACACCAAAATATCAACGAAAAAGCAAAAAGCGCTTCGATGCTGACCGAGGAGCATATGAGGTCTCACTGGTCCTTTTGCAGAACATTTTTGTGCACTTTATATTGAACATGAAGTGGTACAACCTGAAGGACATTTCACCCTGATCTTCGACTGCATTGGCCTTTTATTGTTGTGACACAATACTATAAATGTTGTGTGCTGGTAAAAAAAACAACCGTAAAATGTGACTCTCAACTCCTTTTTAAACTCTATTTAAAGCCCCAGAAGACCGCATTTCCCATGAGGACTAGCTCACATAGCTTTAAACGGACATGATAATACCACAATAATTCAGTATTAGTGATCTTTCCACAGTAGGAACCAACATATTTTACTCAAACTTTATATTTGCGGTTTGCAGTCATTGCATTATTTTTTCTTCATACATTTATTTTGAGTTTGTTGCGTGGCTGCTCGTATCCGTGTAGAACTGGAAACTCTCAAGCTGGTGGCTTGCTACCACGCAAATTTCCGATAGCTAACATTAGCAATATCATCCCTCCTCATCTTTGAGCTCACGCCAGCGAGTGAAAGCCGGGCCAATGTTGATCCTTGACTGTCCCTTTATCTGAGTAGCCTCCCTTTTTCCTATTTTTGTCTCCCCAGACAAAAAATTTAGTTTATTTGGTTGCTTTGCAGCTTCTGCCATGAAAGCAGTAATTGCACATAAACATTCTTCTTCGTCTTTATGTTTTCTGGCGGCACATATGCGTTCGCATCGACTTCCAAATTTTGAAAAAGGGAGTGGCGTATGCCGTAAAGCAAGTTAGCACATTTATAGTTTCAAAGTCGCTAAGTGCCAGTGAGAGTGATACAGACCCCCTCAAGCCATGACAGAGGTGTCATTCAACTAGTTGTAAGTCCATGTATCATCCCAAAAGTTTGAAAGTATTTGATGAAGGTTTGGAAGTTACTTAGTGCTGCTTTAACCTTGTTTGGGAAGGCTAGTCAAAACCCCAAAAATAACCAACTTCCTGTTTACTTTGAAAGACAAACGAAGACAAAAAATTTTTTTTTTCTCGATTCCTGTGTGTTGCGAAGTAATCCGCAAACACACACACACGTTTGACAGTGGCACTATTGTCGGTTTCTCAGTTTGATACCGAGAACACACACTGATCTGCCTCCACAATTCTCATTAGTCTGCTGCCTCCCCCATGCTCAGCACGGCTACATCCATTAGCAACTCTTACATACTTCATAACACCGCACACTGTGACATCTTTCATGTTGATGGAGTATCAACACTTTCTGACGTTTTTGTCAGTACCATGTGCGAAGAAGCAGGATTAGTTCAGTACCATAAAATCTGGGCTATAGAGCGCACCCAAGTACAGAATGAGCTGCATCAGTCTGATTTTTGTACACATTTTATTTTGTACATACATTGGCCGCGGGTGTACACATTGAAACATTAAATATTTATACAGGCGCTTGCCAAATTTAACAAAAGACAGTGCCTGTAACACCGTATAAATCATTGAGTGATATCTTCGTAACCGCGGAAGTCGTCTCCTTCGGAACGCGGAAATCCGGTCCGCCGGGGCCCATTTGGGGTGATTTCCGTTCCGTGCGGCGGCATTTTTCTTTTTTTAAAGGCTGCATCGTGTGTATTTTGTAATTTCTTCACAGTGATGAGGGTGAGTCCAAAATGCGCTAAATGGTTGACTGAATATTTGTGCGTTTGATTTAATGTGGACAATTTCATTGGTCCATCGTGACCTGTTTGGCAATTTCATTGGTCGAATGTGACGAGGCAAAAATGTTTGGACACATCTGACGCTTGTGAATACAGAAAAAAAGAATAGATTAATCGGAGCATTTTATAAAGCGCAGGGTTCAAAGCGTAAGAAAAAAAGTAGCAGTTTATGTAGTCTGGAAATTGCGGTGAAATTCTAAATTGAAATAATAAAAATGGAAAGAAAGGTTAAAAAAAAAAAAGTAAATCTAAACAATATGTTAATGAAGTGAGGAATTTCTCATTTGATGGGAATGAGCTCACTGTAACCATGACAACATACAATTGAAATGTTCTCTTCCTGTAGTGATTACCTCTTTTATTTTCTTAAAAAAGGACATACTGTACATAATCCCAGCAGGCACAAGACATTGATACAATGTTGATTTGACATACATGTCCTTTAAAACTAATGTAGAAACACTGTTGCAAAATATTTGTATTTGTACATTGAGACAACGTTGATGTCTAATGTTGGATCCACGTTGTTTGTTGGGAAATTACCAAATTTCAATGGTCAAATCAACGTCACAAACTGACATTGATTAAACGTCAAAAAACATGTTGTTTCAACGTTGTATTTGTGTTGTAGAATATTGGTTGGGAAATGAACAAAATTCAATGGTCAAATCAACGTCACAACCTGGCATTGAATAAACGTCGTCAAAAAGCATGTTGTTTCAATGTTGTATTTGTGTTGTAGAATATTGGTTGGGAAATGACCAAATTTCAATGGTCAATTCAACGTCAGAACCCAACATTGATCAACGTCGTCAAAATGCATGTTGTTCCAACGTTATGTTTGAGTTGCACAACATCAAGACCTAATTTGACAAGTTCTCAACTTTGTTTCAATGTCTCGTGCCTGGCTGTTCTCTACCTTTATTCGCTACCACATCCAAATGGCGCTTTACATCTTTTTTTTTCTAAGTATCAATCTTTCAAAGACGTTTTTGAGGCCATCTATGTGCTTACTCACTGTGTGCACATGTTGTACGACTGCACTTGCATGTGTTCTAAACTTACAAGTAGTAGAAATTGATTGCATGTTTAATTTTTAAGTTGCAGGCTGCTGTTGAGTTGAGGTTTTTTTTTTTTACTTTTGTTTGTGTCTTAATTCTTTTATGTGGTGGTTTTTGACACTTTTTATTTGATTCAATGTTGCAATACAAAGCCAGGTTTGGCTGCACTTGTATTTGTGTGTGCTTTGATGCTGCCTCATTTACAAATTTTGCTCAATTGTGTGACATTACAGTGGGGGTGTCCAAACTCTTTGACTGGGGGCAACATTGGGCTTAAAGAAATTGGCCCGACTGCACGCAAAGGTTGATTTGTCTTTTTCTGCACCGTGATTAGGGAAGGTTGTTTGTGTTGGGTCATATAAGTAAATGCTGTACTTCAATGACCTAAAGATAAGATTAATGGTATAGTTACTTTCATTGGCCACCAGAGGGCGACAAAGTGGCCGCAACTGTATATTTATATATGATATGGATACACCGCTCCCGGTCAAATTGTTTATTGAACTCGTGGCAAATTGAAGACACTTTTGGGCCGCAGTTTGGACACCCCTGTATTACAGTACATGTTAGCTCCTCACATGCTATTTTACATGAAATATATCCGGCGGGGCACTAAGCACTTATGTAGGAAAAAGGTCTTTTTGATACCGGTTTCTCTTCCCACTCCCGTATTATAGATCACACAGATATTGATTTGTAACATTATTTTCCTAATCGTTTGTTAGTCTGCTTGTTCCTTGGAAGATTACATAAAGCTCAATCATAAGTCCCTCATCGGCTAATAAAATGGGTTTATGCAAGCCAAGCCCACTATGCTCCTTGAATGGTGACCTTGGGACTGACCGTGATGTGCCCCTGTACTCCCCAAATAGCTATATAAGGGCTGACTCATGGTTCTGTATTCAATATAAAACACTTGTAAGAAAGGGAAACAGAGTTCTGTACCATTAAAGTTCCACTTCTGCTTTCACGCACAGACCCTCCTCACACTTCTGTTATTAGGTTGCCCACCAGAGACCAATTTTCCCACAATCCTCCCCAACCCCCGCACTCGCTTCATTTCTTCCTCGTTCCCGTCTCACTTTGCTGACCGCTCGCCAGTTGTTTGGCGCTGCAGACTGCCAGCAGGACCTTGATGGCGGCGGGGGGAGGGTTGTTCATGTATAGGAGCGTGCAACACTTGTGCAGGCATGTAGTGTTTATGACGGCATGTTTGAAAAAGAGGAAGTGCCTTCTTTTTGGCCTTGTGGCGACACTCGGGAGGCAGCGGAGTTATGAAGGCACACTCGCTGGCCACAACATTTGCAGCGGTAATAATTTTTTGGCGCTTCCATAAACACGTTAATGGATTGCTCATTTTTAATTACAGTTGTGCTGCAGAAGAGCATGATACTGAGGACTATCTCTGGATATGTTTCCAAATTCGAAAAACTTCTCGGTACAATGCAGATTAACACTGATTAACAGATAGTGTGCCTAACATTGTGGCTGGTGAGTGTAATCACAGCGCTTCACTTGTTCCACATTTTATGTTACAGCCTCATTCTAAAATGGAAGACATTCATTTTTTCACCTCAAAATTCTACACACAATCTCATAATGACAATGTGAGAAGGTTGTTTTTTTAAGTTTGCACATGTATAAAAAATACAAAATAAGAAATCGCATTCACATAAGAGGCAGCACGGTGGGGTTTGTGTGTGCGCCTCACAATACGAAGGTCCTGGGATGGATTCTGGGCTCTGGATCTTTCTGTGTGGAGTTTGCATGTTCTACCCGTGACTGCATGGGTTCCCGCCGGCTACTCCGGTTTCCTCCCACCTCCAAAGACATGCATCTGGGGATAGGTTGATTGGCAACACTAAATTGGCCCTAGTGTGTGAATGTGAGTGTGAATGTTGTCTGTCTATCTGTGTTGGCCCTGTGATAAGGTGGCAACTTGTCTAGGGTGTACCCCGCCTTCCGCCTGAATGGAGCTGAGATAGGCTCCAGCACCCCCTGCGACCCCGAAAGGGACAAGCGGTAGAAAAATGGATGGATGGACATGTACATAAGTATTCACAGCCGTTGCTCAATACTTTGTTGATGCACCTTTGGCAGCAATTACAGCCTCAAGTCTTTTTGAATACAATGGCACAAGCTTGGCACACATATTTTTGGGCAGTTTGGCCCATTCCTCTTTGCCGCACCTCACAAGCTCCATCAGGTTGGATGGGAAGCATTGGTTTTCATCCAGGTTGTCTCTGTACATTGCTGCATTCATCTTAGTCTAGTCAGGGAGGTGACCAAGAATCCAATGGTCACTCTGTCAGACCTACAGCATTCCTCTGGGGAGAGAGGAGAACCTTTCAGAAGAACAACCATCTCTGCAGCAATCCACCAATCAGGCCTGTATGGTAAAGTGGCCAGACAGAAGCCATTTGTTAGTAAAAAGTTTGCCAAAATGCACCTGAAAGACTCTCAGACCATGAGAAACACAATTCTCTGGTCTGATGAGACCCAGATTGAAGTCTTTGGCGTGAATGTTTGGACTAAACCAAGCATCGCTCATCCACCAGGCCAATACCATCCCTACAGTGAAACATGGTGGTGGCAGCATCATGCTCTGGGGATGGTTTTCAGTGACAGGAGCTGGAAGGCTAGTCAGGATAGAGGTAAAAATGAATGCACCAATGTACAGAGATATCCTGGATGAAAACCAATGTTCCCATCCAACCTGATGGAGCTTGAGAGATGCTGCAAAGAGAAATGGGCCAAACTGCCCAAAGATAGGTGTGCCAAGCTTGTGGCATCTGATTAAAAAATAAATGAGGGTGTAATTGCTGCCAAAGGTGCATCAACAAAGTATTGAGCAAACGGTCTGAATACTTATGTACATGTGATTTTTTTTTTTAGTTTTTAATTTAATACATTTGCCAAAAGTAAAAAAAAAAAAATGTTCACATTGTCATTATGGGGTATGGTTTGTAGATTTTTGAGGCAAACAATGAATTGATTCCATTTTGGAATGAGGCTGTGACAACAGAATGTGGAAAAAGTGAAGCGCGGTGAACACTTTCCGGATGCACCGTATGCTGTGCCATGTTTTTATTTCTAAAGTGCATGTACGCTCGTGGTTGTGCTTCCATCCGTCATCGTGCACTCTGTGTTTGCCTCGAAGGAAGTAACACAGGGAATTATTTTTCAGGGGTGTGATCAATCCCATTGGAGGTGTCAAGGGGGGTCGGACAGCACCCCTGCAGTGCATGTCTGTAGCCGAGGGCCACTCCAAGCCGGTGCTGTGTGTGGACGCCACAGATGAGCTGCTGTTCACTGGATCTAAAGGTACTTCACCAATACGCTGTCTGAAAGTCACTTGACTTTGTTTCTCTGAGGTTTGATGCGACTTTAATGCGCTGATATCTTTGCTCCAGATCGCACATGTAAGATGTGGAACCTGGGTACTGGTCAGGAGATCGTCACGCTCAAAGGGCACCCTAACAATGTGGTTTCGGTCAAATACTGTCCCTCCTCTGGTCTGGTCTTCTCCGTCTCCACGTCCTACATCAAAGTGTGGGACATACGAGATGCGACCAAGTGTGTCCGAACGCTCACGTAAGTACCACCCCTCGGCCACACCGAGATGACGAGTGCCAGAGTAAGGCTGCACAGATAATCGACAGTGAAGTTTTAATCCATGCGATCACCGCAAGAGACAGAGTTTTTAGAAATTAGAAGAAAAAAAATGATGATCACAAAGCCAAATGTTGTTAATATTTCAGCTTCCAATTGAATGGGAAATATGAGCCCATCAACACGGACGAACGATGCTGTGATCACCTAATGGCAATAAACAAAAAAAAACTTGAAAAAATACACTTTAGGATGTTCAATATTTAAGTTAAACTTCTGCTTACAGAAATGAAAGTTCATTTTATTTTTTTGTTTATTTATTTATGATAAAGTTATTTCCCTTCCAGTTACAATACCGATTACAATGGTGAACAATTCTACAGTAATGAGAATTCAAAGATTATATCCTTTTAAATGGTTACTTGCATCATAATTATTTATTATGATTACATCACACTGTAAACACTGTACAGTTTAAATCGGTTATTTATTCAGTTTAAGAGCATGATGTAGACCAGGATTCTAAAACTGCGGTTGTGGTACACGGGCTCCATCTAGTGGTACGCCAAAGAATCACTTACCGTATTTCCTTGAATTTAGAGGGCACCGTGGAATAAGCCAAACCCACTAAATTTTAGAAGAAAAAATAGTTTTCATATATTATTCGCACCGGACTATAAGCCGCAGATACTGTATATACGTTGTGAAATGAGTTGTTTACACAGAACGTTTTTGTAAATGTTCATTACATACCTTAATTGTTTCCAAACATTGTCTGTAAGCCGGCAGAACAGAAGTCATCGTTATGGACCCACTAGCTGCGCAAGCTAGCTCTCCAATCAGTAAACAGACTCCATAACTCCACGGTGACATTTTGGTGAATTTACGAAACTGGAACAATCGTAAGTTAATAATACTAACACAGACACTTGTAGACCTGTTAGTATATTGGCTAATGCTAACAACTATAGGTCTTTTTACATTACGTACACATATGCATTAAAAAACACTCTACAGACATCACACATGGGACGGTTTAGTAAGTAAGAATTGTTTTCGTTATATTGTAAAACTTTCAAACAATGCTTGGAGTGATGATTAAAGAATCCATACGAGTAGTAACGCTATGGACGGCTAGAACACCAACCTGCATGCCGGTTGCAAAAAAAACAAACAAAAAAACCCTCAATAACGTCAAAGACCGTTCTGCTGTTATTAAATGGTTGGAGGTGTGGACGCGCAGGTTTTGCTTGCCTCCTTAGAGTCGAACAAGCAGGACTTACAGCTAGCCATCGTGCTAAATAGAGTCTGGAGACACTTTTGTCCGTCGTTACATTTTAACTCTATATTTTAGTATTGTGTAATTTAAAATACGGGTGAAACTTGAACGTTTCAATCAATCAGTGAAAGATTATTTATATTGCCCTTAATCACAGGTGCCTTTAAGGGCTGCACAAACCGCAATGACCGTACTGGTCTAAACCCACATCCTGGGTTTAGGTGCTATCAATCCAAATTATTCATGACAATGTGAGAGTCCAGTCCATTGGGGGCAAGCAGAGGACTGTAAATCATTGAGGAGTGGTCCACCCCGAGTCACGACTTAGAACAGCTAGCGCGTCCTCCAAACGGGTATTTCTCCATAGATTATCCTTGGCCACCTGGTAGGCTCTCTCTTACAGGAGAGGGTGCAAAAAAGACAAGCGGCAGGTCAACTGGTCTGAAACAGAGTACATTTAAAAGCTAGAGTATACAGATGAGTTTTAAGGTGGGACTTCAATGTTTCTACTGATGTGGCATCTGAAACTGTTACCGGTAGAGCATTCCGGAGTACTGGAGCCAGAATAAAAAATGCTCTGAAGCCTGCAGCCTTTTTTTGGGCTCTGGGAATCACTAATAAGCCGGTGTTCTTGGAAGGTAGATTTCTGGATGAACGTAGGGCACAATACAATCAGCAAGATAAGATGGTGCTAAACCGTTAAGTATTTTATACCTAAGTAATAAAACCTTAAAGTCACATCTTCAGTGCCTTGAGAGCCGGTACAGGTGAGCCAGAATAGGTATATATATATATAGGTACATATGTATATAGGTATATAAAGGTATATACAGTATAGAAGTAATCAGGCCTCAAATTTTTACTTTTTAAGGTCAAGGCAAGTGTTGCCTTAAAGGAGGGCTCATATTTTAGGGCACCAAGACAAGTTGGAAGGGCACCTGTCAAGTTTGGGTCCTTGGCGTGGTTTGTTCTCCCAGAAGGCAACGGAAAATTGGCACGCGCGAGACGTGAATTTAAATACATGTTTATTTAAATTAATCAAAAAGGTGCAAACAAAAGGCGCTCACAGCGGAGGTAACAAACTTGGCTATACAAAACAAAAGACTTGCACAAGGGCACAAAAACTATTAAACAAAAACTTACTTGGCATGAGAAGAGGGGCATAAAAAAGAGCAGCATGGATCATAAGCATGAGGGTGAACAGAGTGGCAGGAGTGTGAATGTGATGTCCCCAGAAAGACCAACAGAAAATTAAAAGCTTAAATAGTGACATGATCAGTGAAAACAGGTGCATGACTAAACGTGAAACAGGTGCGTGACATGACGATGTGAACCAGGTGAAACTAATGGTTGCTATGGTGACAAATAAAAGTGCACAAAAAGTCCAAAAACAAAACCGAACATGACTAAAACAAAACATAATCACAGACATGACAGAGCCCCCCCCCCCTTACGGACAGATCCCAGATGTCCAAAACAAACAAAACAAGGCAGGATTGAGAGTCATGGGAGGGCGGGAGGGGGACATGGCGGTGGGTCGCCAGACCCTGTGTCCCCGTATCCACCGAGGCAGAGTTAGGTGGCGGTGACGCGTAGAGCGCCGCTGTACCAGACGAGGTGGGCGACCTGGGAATGGCCACGAATCGAGGAGGTCGGCGAACCTGGCGTGGCGGACGCCCATGGACTGGCCACATCCATGGCCGACGAGGAGGTGGATGCGTCGTCATCGTGGCAGACGTGGAAACAGCAGATGAAGCAGGTGGCGAAGCTTGGCGTGGAACGTCGGGCGGCGAAGCTTGGCGTGGCGCGTCGGGCGGCGAAGCTTGGCGTGGCGCGTCGGGCGGCGAAGCTTGGCGTGGCGGGTCTTGGTCTTGGCGAGCGTCTTGGTCTTGGCAAGCGTCTTGGTCTTGGTCTTGGCGAGGGTCTTGGCGAGGGTCTTGGTCTTGGCTTGGGGGGTCGGCGTGGGGGATCTTGGTCTTGGCTTGGGGGGTCTTGGTCTTGGTCTTGGCTTGGGGGGTCTTGGTCTTGGTCTTGGCTAGCGTCTTGGTCTTGGCGAGGGTCTTGGCGAGGGTCTTGGCGAGGGTCTTGGTCTTGGTGAGGAGCTGGTACCGGAGCTTGGCGGCGTGGAGCTGGTACCGGAGCTTGGCGGCGTGGAGCTGGTACCGGAGCTTGGCAGCGTGGAGCTGGTACCGGAGCTTGGCAGCGTGGAGCTGGTACCGGAGCTGGGAGCTGGTACCGGAGCTTGGCAGCGTGGAGCTGGTACCGGAGCTTGGCGTCGTGGAGCTGGTACCGGAGCTTGGCGTCGTGGAGCTGGTACCGGAGCTTGGCAGCGTGGAGCTGGTACCGGAGCTTGGCGTGGTGCAGCATGGCATGTTGCTAGCTTTGGAGCTAGCCGTGGTGCAGGTGGAGGTGGCCTAGCTGTGGTTTGCGGTTTAGCAGGGCGAAAGACCGGTGGTGGTGGCCGAACCGGAGGTTGCGGCTTAGCAGGCCGGAAGACTGGTGGAGGCGGCCGTGCCGGAGGCTGTGGCTTGGCAGACCGAAGAACTGGTGGTGGCGGTCGTGCTTGAGGCTGTGGCATGGCATGACGAAGAGCGACCCCACCTGAACAGTTCCAAGCCCTAGCCCCCCCCTCAAGGAGCGGATCCCAGACGCGCTCCCCGCGTTCTGGAACTGTCTTTTGGGGTGGGTGGAGGGAGGTCAGGAGGGGGGCAGAATCCTCCCCTTTTAATTGTCCAACAAGTATGTTATTCTTCCCCACCTGGGATTGAGTGGGGGAGAAACAAATGTTTGTGACTTGGGCGTGGCTTGAGTCCTGGGGGGCGGGGGATCGAAAGAAAAAGAGTTGAAAAAAATTCCTGGTCTATGCCGTCATCAGGGCGAAGCTGGGCTGCCTGCTGCTTGCTTCCGCCCGGAGGGGGAGGAGCTTGCGGGAGTGAGGCGTCCTCTCTGCTTGCGGAAGTCCGTCTTGGGCGACACTTCCGCGGCTGGGGCGACGTGCCAACGTCGTCCTCGGACCAAATGGAGCACAATGGCACCAGTCTTCCATCTGGCCCCCACATCAGGTCTCTGTGCTCCATGGAGGAGTAGCGCAGCGTTTCCTCCTCCATCGCGCGCAGGACCGCCCAAGAAGCCTCGTCAAAAACGTCCAATTTTCTTGCGGGAAAACTTTTATGCTGGCGACATACTGTCAAGTTTGGGTCCTTGGCGTGGTTTGTTCTCCCAGAAGGCAACGGAAAATTGGCGCGCGCGAGACGTGAATTTAAATACATGTTTATTTAAATTAATCAAAAAGGTGCAAACAAAAGGCGCTCACAGCCGAGGTAACAAACGTGGCTATACAAAACAAAAGACTTGCACAAGGGCACAAAAACTATTAGACAAAAACTTACTTGGCATGAGAAGAGGGGCATAAAAAAGAGCAGCATGGATCGTAAAGCATGAGGGTGGACAGAGTGGCAGGAGTGTGAATGTGATGTCGCCAGAAAGACCAACAGAAAATGAAAAGCTTAAATCGTGACATGATCAGTGAAAACAGGTGCGTGACTCTAAACATGAAACAGGTGCGTGACATGACGATGTGAACCAGGTGAAACTAATGGTTGCTATGGTGACAAATAAAAGTGCACAAAAAGTCCAAAAACAAAACCGAACATGACTAAAACAAAACATAATCACAGACATGACAGCACCAAGGCAAACATTTATTTTATTTCGAGGCAGGTGCTCCAAAGCATGCATGCATATACACACACACATACATATATACACATAAACAGTTTTTGTATTCATTATTAATATCAACTTGTCAGCTTTTTGTCATTACATGATGCCTTTATCTCTTTTTACATTTTGATAGAGGGAGATATATATTTTTGATTGTGTATTTTTTTTTTTTAAGTTATGTACATGTAGATGCTGCATCGGGACAGATCCATTAAAGTTTTGAGCCGAAATATGTTGTATAGGAATTAACTATAAACAATAACACATTAACAAAATGCTGTGTCACATGAATGGTTTTTGAAGTAATACCTTTGTGACATGAAAAAAACAGAAGTAAACACAAAGTAAAAAAGTAAACACCATGTTTTTTTACATTACCGGTGTAATGTAAAAAAACATTGTGTTTGCTTTTTGATATCAATATTAAACTCATAGCAGTTTGGCTAATGAAGATGAAGTCTAAAAATAAGCTTTGTTCTTCTCCAACAACACCTCCTTGTGGTTCAGTGCAACAGTTTCGCCAACAAAAATAAAGAGAAGTGACACCTCTCACATCGAATACACAATCTTCACAGCCTCCGTTCAATTCGATGAGATGACAAAACATTTGGCTAGTATTGATGTTATTTGAACACTGATACAGTTTACAGTTAAATTAAAGGACGAGTGATCATCCCAGTAAACAAACTAAAGTCTTTAATAAGAAGTTGTGACAACGTTCACGACACATCACCTGCTGCATGTTTCCTCACCTCATTAACAGCTGATGGACGCTGTATTGAGAAAATAAAAGCAACATCAAATAGTTTTCTCCTTCGCTGTATACTTTTAGTGTGGGGACAAGTGCGTCTGTCTCCGATATTGTCCACACCTGTCGCCATCTAAACACAGCAGTGCGCTCTTAAACTCACGCCGGGAAGCGAGGGAAAATGACGTTTAACCAACTTGGCTCCGTTTACTCGGAGGGGAAATCTCCGGAGCAAAGTCCGTGGAGTCAGTCCGCCATGATTATCAAGCCTAACGACGCTTGTGCGCATGCGCCTGACTTTGTGTTGCCAAAAATGCATTAATAAATGACGAGTTTTTGGTAATTAAAAAATTAGACGGTATCACTAACCCTCTAGAATTTTAATGCGAATTATCATTATACCATTTATTGTTACATCCCTTCTATTAACAAGTAAAAAGTCAAGGGCGGTCACGGCATGTTCTTGCCGCAGATGCTGGTCAATTTTTTAAGCCATTACGGCAAATGACGAGGGCGGTCGCGGCACGTGCCGTGGTTGCCGTGGTTAAATATGAGCCCTGTGTAATATGAGCCAACTTTCTTGTTCTAGTCAAAAGTCTAGCAGCAGCATCTTGTACCAACTGTAATCTTTTATTGCTGAACATGGGAAGACCCGAAAATAATATGTTACGAGACAAGATTTTAGCAGTATTATGGAGAAGAAAGAAGGCTGTTTAGAAACATTCTTAATGTGCAGCTCAAACGAGAGAATTAGGTCGAAAACAATACCGAGATGCTTCACCGAGTCGCTTTGTACGATTGTTTTATTGTATAAAGTTTATTAATTTATATATTTTATAAAAATACTTTGTTTTTAAATGATAATCCAAACTGGTATATACGTGTGTCATTTATTTTGCTCTGATGTTTGTTGTTCAAGTCCTCCTTGATTATTCTGCACAGCAACAAAAATACAGAACATTTTCACACAAATTCACAATAATCATTAATAGAAGTGAACCTTTTCAAATAACATGCAAATGCACACAAAAAACAGCAATAACTAATGTTGGTATATTGATGCACACATTTACAATAACACATTAATAGGACATCATTAAGTAAACTTTTTGCGGTCTAAAAAAGTACAAATTAAAGATGTAAGGCTTTACTTCCTACGTTGATAAAAATTCCGGGCACGAAGACGTATGGGGCTCTCCCTCAGGGTAAAGAGAGGGGCAAAGATCACGGAGGTTGCCCAACATTACGATAGTCGAGGTCTTGTATTTTAACACAAATGTAGATCACTATTGTCACCCCAGCTTGACATGTCTGCTTTTAGCTGTTTTAAATGAATAAATGAAGCTATATATACATTATAAAGTAGCTATTTCCGCTCTGCATAGCGCCGCCATGTTGAAAATAATTTTCAGATATGAGCGTGGGATATGAAAGAACTCGGAAGTGTACACGGATGCAACCTTTCTGCTAATGGGAAAAAAGGTCGGTCGGACAGCCTTCGTGCACCGCGATGACGTCAGTACCCCACAAATGCGCACTGCAAAGTATGCTAGTGTTTAATTTCATTAAGACACGCCTCCAGGTGACTACAATGTGGCGTATTGGTCAGATTTAGGGCCCTGTAAGGTTGGCTGTCATTAGCATAAAAGTGAAACACCGTATTTACCTACTCAGTGGCCTAATGGTTACAGTGTTCGCCCTGAGATCGGTAGGTTGTGAGTTCAAACCCCGGCCGAGTCATACCAAAGACTATAAAAATGGTAACCCATTACCTCTCTGCTTGGCACTCAGCATCAAGGGTTGGAATTGGGGGTTAAATCACCAAAAATGATTCCCGGGTGCGGCAACCGCTGCTGCCCACTGCTCACCTCACCTCCCAGGGGGTGATCAAGGGTGATAGGTCAATGCAGAGAATAATTTCGCCACACCTAGTGTGTGTGTGACAATCATTGATACTTTAACTTTAACTTTATTTGCAAATGATGCTGCTTGCAGGCCAAGCACCGAACCCTGTGATGTAACTTTAACATACTCCGAGGTCACGTTGTTATGGGAGACTCACTGTATCCTTTCAGTGAGATAGGAGTTCAATCAAGAAAAGGCTAAGTCTGACATACCGACATGTGATTTGATACCTTCTAATAGAATGTTATGACCAACGGTATCAAAAGCCCGATGAGATCAAGTAGCAACAACACGGATGACGCATCGCCATCCCTAGTTAGCAATATATCATTAGTCATTTTGCGAGGGCCGTCTCAGTAGAGTGATTTGCCCTGGACCCCGACTGGAAGAGTTCAAATAGTTTGTTAAGACGGCAAGTACTCATTTAACTGCTGTGCAACACATTTCTCTAGGATTTTGGAGATAAACGGGAGGGGCAGATTAGCAGGAGGTTAGAATCGAGGTTACATTTTTTAAGCAGAGGATGAATAACCGCTGTTTTGAATGCTCGTGGAAAGTGATAAGTTAATATTTAGCACTAATGGTCCTAATATTACAAACAGCTCCTTGAGGAGTTTCCCAGTGTCATGTTTGTTTTAATATCGTGCAAAGGTTCGTTTATTCCAGCAGTTAAATTTACGAGGTGAAACTAATATATGACATACGCTCATAACATGCAACTCAAGATATTTCAAGCATTCTTTTGACACAATTTTGATGATTATGCCTGATGATTATGACTGTAAGCCATGATCATCAAAAATATAACAAATACATACACTTGACTTTTCTCTCTTTGTATTACATATTAGTTTCACATTTGAAGTTGAATCGCTGACGTGAATGATTTTTTGCACGATTTTCAAAGTTTGAAACGTTCACGATTCGGTCAAGCGGGGGTTGTCCAACATGGTACGTGGCCGTTTTTTATGGCCCTGAAAAAATCAAAGCCATACAATTTCTATAAATAGAGTTAAAAGCATTATGTAATGAGAACATGATGAAATGTTTGTAGTTCCATCCATCCATTTTCTACCGCGTGTCCCTTTTGGGGTTTGCGGGGGGTGCTAGAGCCTATCTCAGCTGCATTCAGGCGGAAGGCGGGGTACACCCTGGACAAGTCGCCACCTCCTCGCAGGGCCAACACAGATAGACAGACAACATTCACTTATAATGAAAAAATAACCAAGATTTGTTTTTAAATAAACATGTATGTACTTTTATTCAGCATTTTAATTTGACTGTTTCATTACAAATCACATGATGATTAATTAGAAAAAAGCTTTGATTCATATCCTGTTGTTCTAATTAATCGCTTTAAGAGTATAACTAATAACAATTGATCAGATCTGGAGCGCAGCGTGCCCGGAAGTTTATAATACGCGGACAAAGTTTCCGCACGGCTGCTGTGAGCGAAGATGTTTTTTAAAAATAAATTTAATGTACTGTATTTTACAGACTATAGAGCATCGGTATATAAGCCACCCACTAATTTTTTAGAAGAAAAAAATATTTTCCCATACATTATCCGCAGATGTATGTATGAAAGATTTAGTAATTTTTTATTTTTTTACATACCTTACTTGTTTCCAAATGGTGTCTGTAACACGGCAGTAAAACAGCTGATCAAACTAAACAGAAGTCATCGTCATGGACCCGCTAGCTGTGGAAGCTAGCTTTCCAATCTGCTCAATAATTCCACGTGACATTTTGGTGAATTTACGAAACTGAAACAAATGGAAAAAAGAATGCCATTGAAAGTTAATAACACTAACACAGACTCTTGTAAACGTGTTAACATATTCACTAATGCTAACGACGCTAGCTTGATTACATTACGATAGCACGTACAAATATGCATGAAAACATTCCTACAGACATCACACATGGGATGGTTTAGTACATGGGTGTCAAACTCTGGCCCGCGGGCCAAATTTGGCCCTTGAGGGCCAAGTGAAGTATTACATCAAATTAACACTAGAGCTGGCCCGCCAATTATATTCAGCGGCGGTGCCGCGGTAACACAGCATTCACCCTAATTCTCATACTTGCCAAACCTCCTGGGAGACTCTCAAATTTCAGTTCCCCCCCAACCCCGCCCACCTCAACCGACGCACGGAGAGGGGGGGGGGGGGGGGGGGGGGGTTGGTGGTAGCAGGGGTGTATATTGCAGCCCGGAAGAGTTAGGGCTGCACGGGATTCTGGGTATTTGTTTTGTTGTGTTTATGTTGTGTTACGGTGCGGATGTGCTCCCGAAATGTGTTTGTCATTTTTGTTTGGTGTGGATTCACAGTGTGGCGCATATTTCTAAGAGTGTTAAAGTTATTTATACGGGCACCGTCAGTGTAACCTGTATCGCTGTTGGCCAATTATGCATTGCATTTACGTGTGTGTGTGTGTGTGTGTGTGTGCGTGCGTGCATGCTGAAGTCGCACATATTTTGTGATCGGGCCGGCACGTTGTTGGAATTGATGAAAAGCGGACGTGACGACAGCTCGTGGAGGACTATAAATGCAGTGCCTGTAAAGCACGCCCCTAAGACTGTGGTCCGGGTGGACTACGAGGTATAATGACTGTTAAACAACTTTGTTCGATAATGAAAGATGCCTCAGCTCAAAGCCTGAGCCCCGACATTAATGAACTAGCATCCAAGTAAAGATGCCAGGTATCTGGCTCGGGCACATCAGATTAGATCAGTGTGTTGCAAACTGAGCAGTTTAAAGTCCTGAATGGTTGGTTTATTCATTGTTATTTTATTTTCAAATTTATTAGCCTGTGGAAAAAGTTAATGTTGATATTTACCTCAGAAGGCTGCAAATAGAAAAGAGGCATTCATTTTTTATTTGAATTGTATTTGATATGCCATTGATATTTTTTAATTATTATTATTGTTATTATTTGAAACTCGATTTTGCATGTCACTATAAAGTTATACAAGCCTTGCTTGTTCAATATTCAATGCAACACTTGTTTGGGTCCCTATTAAAAGGTTAATTTGTTCAACCTTGGCCCGCGGCTTTGTTGAGTTTAAAATTTTGGCCCACTCTGTATTTGAGTTTGACACCCCTGGTTTAGTAAGTATGAATTGTTTTAGTTATGTTGTAAAGCTTACAAACATTGCTCGGAGTGATGAATTGTCACACCTGGGTGAAGTCTTGTCTGGGTTTTGTCTGGTTTCATGTTGTCTTGTCATTTCCTGTTTTATTTTGAAAGGTTAACTCTCCCTCTCGTTTCAGGTCACTTGCCCTTCCTCCTGTTTCACTGGTCTGTCTCTCCTGATTGTGTCCACCTGTGTCATCCACCCTCATGTGTATAAATGGCTCGTCTTCCTTCTGTCCTGTGCCAGAGTGTTATCGTATGTTTTGTGCGAACCGCCAGCGGTCCATGTTCACAGTCATTGCCACGTTCTTTGTACCCTTTTTGTCAGGTAAGATTAGTTGTTTAGAATTGCCTTCCTTGGAGCGCCTTTTGTTGTTTTTGCATATTGTTCTCTTTGCAACCTTTTACCCTCCGCAGCTGGAGCGTTTTGAGTTCATTGAGATTTTGTTAGTTTAGAGATTAGGTAAGCTCGGCTTTTGGTAGCCTGTTAAGTTTCTTCCCTTTTTGACCCTTTCCCTTGTTTATAATAAATATTTGTTGTCAAACTCCTGCATCTGTGTCCATACTGGCCAGAGTGTACTGTCAAGACCGGAACAGGACTCTGGACACAGATGCAGGAGTTTGACAACAAATATTTATTATAAACAAGGGAAAGGGTCAAAAAGGGAAGAAACTTAACAGGCTACCAAAAGCCGAGCTTACCTAATCTCTAAACTAACAAAATCTCAATGAACTCAAAACGCTCCAGCTGCGGAGGGAAAAAGGTTGCAAAGAGAACAATATGCAAAAACAACAAAAGGCGCTCCAAGGGAAGCAATTCTAAACAACTAATCTTACCTGACAAAAAGGGTACAAAGAATGTGGCAATGACTGTGAACATGGACCGCTGGAGGTTCGCACAAAACATACGATAACACTCTGGCACAGGACAGAAGGAAGACGAGCCATTTATACACATGAGGGTGGATGACACAGGTGGACACAATCAGGCAATCAGGAGAGACAGACCAGTGAAACAGGAGGAAGGGCAAGTGACCTGAAACGAGAGGGAGAGTTAACCTTTCAAAATAAAACAGGAAATGACAAGACAACATGAAACCAGACAAAACCCAGACAAGACTTCACCCAGGTGTGACATGAATGAAGAATCCTTTCGAGCAGAAACATTAAGGACGGTTATACTTCCACTTCAAATCACAAAACAGGAAGTAGATTTTCAACCTGCAGCACCCGCAATAAGCGAACTCGTCTGAAAGATGGCGCCATAGCACAAACAATAACGCAGTTTTTCAGTGTCTGTCGGTAATTTCTGAAAACTATTTGTTGAATACAAAACATTATGGTCGTTAGCTAAGAAAAAAGTATAAATTAGCCTCTTAAAAACATAGCGGCTTATAGTCAGGAAAATACGGTATTTTTATCCATCTATCCATTTTCTACCGTTTGTCCCTTTCGGGGTCAATGCACACATATTAAACGTGCCATTTTAATGTTGATGATGTACATTTATTAGAAAAAAATGACATTCATAGCAAGCAGAATTTGTTTTGCTTATTTCAACTATTCTCCCTAAAATATGGATTGAGGATATACAGTGAAGTGTGTTTAGCCGATCACTCGATTAATCGAACAAACGAATTGATAAATTATTAAAATAGTCAATAGCTGCAGCTCTATTATTATTATTTTTTTAGAATTAAAGACTGAGTGAGTACTCTGCAAACAAAAGGTTGTGCTTGGAGAAAAAGTATCTTTCAATACAGAAATGTCCTGCAGTTGTGTGTTTGACTCCCATTGATTCATTCTTCCCCCCACTCCAGTTCGTCAGGGCAGGTTGTGTCAGGTGATGCGTGTGCAGGCGCCACCACCCGCACAATTACATTTGCACACGGTGAGTGTCAGCTCAACCAGATTGCACTCAACCCATCTGGATCCGTGTTGTACGCCGCTGCGGGGAACACTGTTCGCATCTGGGACCTCAACAGGTAGGATTATTCAATTCCTCCAGTATCATACTTCTTTCATACTTGGATGTTTTATTTATCCTTCTTTGTCTACACCACTTGTGTCAAACTCAAGGCCCGGGGGCCAGATAGCCACACTGTTTTACGTGTGTGTGTGTGTGTGTGTGTGTGTGTGTGTGTGTGTGTGTGTGTGTGTGTGTGTGTGTGTGTGTGTGTGTGTGTGTGTGTGTGTGTGTGTGTGTGTGTGTGTGTGTGTGTGTGTGTGTGTGTGTGTGTGTGTGTGTGTACAGTCGTGGTCAAAAGTTTACATACCGTGAAAATTATGGTCTTGCCTAGGGTTAATTTTTTCTTTTCAATGATTCCCACCAAACCTTCTCAAATCTGGTTTAAATCACTGGACTCACACATCAATCAGTTTCTTTGTAAAAGTAAACCAGCACGAATCAGCCTTAAAACTTTACGAAAACCCAAAGAATATGGGGGTCTAGAACTCCCAAAGTTTTCCTATTACTTCCTTGCAGATAAACTACAATATATATTAAAATGGATCAATCCCACTTTCTTAGATAATTTATGGTTGGAGATTGAACAATCACTCAGCCAGATGATTCCAATTTCTAACTTGCCCTTTATTAGCCAAATTCTCCTAAAACAGAACTGCTTTAAAAGTATTAATATACGCACTACCTTAACAGCTTGGTGGGAATTTTTGAAAATAACTGGGTCCCCGCTCACTCCCTGCCAATTTACGCCTATTTGGAATAATCCTGATTTTCTGTTTGACAAGAAACTATTGAACTTTCCAACATGGTATGATAAGGGAGTCAGATGCCTTGGGGATATCATCAATGGAAACAGTTGTATCTCCTTTAAAAGTTTAATAAGTCAATATGCAATACATCGTAACAAATTCCTAGAATATATACAAATACAATCTGTAACCAGCGCAAGATTCAACAAAACAACGTGGGAAAGTAATCCCACGACCGTTAAATTCTTCAAAACATCTGCCCCCAAAGCTTTATCTAAAGTATATGCTTTATTATCAAAAATAGATAACACAATAGGTATCCCAACTTCCAAATGGCACTCAGACGTGTCCACAAGCTGTGACCCAGAATTCTGGAAACAAATATGCCTCAATACTTCTCGTTTGATTAAGAATCCAAATTTACAACTGATTCAGCTCAAAATACTTTACAGAATACATTACACTGGTCTAAGAATGTATAAAATGGGTTTAGCTGACTCAAACATTTGTGTACACTGCTCAGATAATAAGGTAGATAACTACTTACATTCAATGTGGTCCTGTGTTCTCGTGAATAACTTTTGGCGTGAAGTGTGCGAGAACCTGTCATTAGCCTTAGAGATTCCTATACCCATCTCCCGCGCACTCTGCCTGTTGGGTGATCTCTCCGCAACTGATCTTGATATAAACAAAACATACCTCCTTATCAACGCATTAGGCATCGCCAAGAAAACTATTCTTATGAATTGGAAATCAAAAAATAATTTATGTATAAACCTTTACAAAAACATTGTATTAGATTATGTAGTTATGGAAATAATGTCTGCTGAATCAGAACAACAACTGACAGAATTCCGATCTCTTTGGGCACCGCTAATTAATTTCCTGACCTGACTCCCATGGGGGCCAGGGTTGTGGCTCTGCCCCTAGGGTCTTGCTCCGTGGGTGGGGGGTCCTGGGTGCCGCGGGTTCGGGTGGGCCTAGGGTGTGTTCCCTGGTTCCGGCCTGGCGGGCTGATCCTTGGGTGGTCTAGCGGTTGGGGGTGGATGGGGGTGCCTGGGCGGGGGTTGAGGTGCGGGTGGGGCTGCGGGCGGCCGCCTTGGGTCGGGCGGGGGGCTGTCCCTCTCGTGAGTGGTTGGGCGGGGTGGGGGGATTGGGGGTGGGGGGTTTGGCGCTGTCGGGCGGGGGTCAGCTCGTGCCCCTCTGGCCTCGGGTCTCCTTGGGCTTCCTCCTTCCCCTGGGGCGCTGGGCGGGGTCTGCCCTGGGTCGCCCTGCGCTGTGGCTGTGCGGGCCCGCCTGGTGCCGGGTTGGGGGGGCTGCTTGCCTCCCTTGTTGGGGCCCCGGCGGTGCTGCCCAACTGCCCTGCGAAAGTCCCCATCCTGTTTTTGTCCGCCCTTATTTATTTTTTATTTTTTTAAATTATCTATTTTATTATTATTTTATTCTGTTAAATTATATGTGTGTATATAAGGGTGCGTGTGTGTGTGTGTACGTTTGTGTGTATATATGGTGAAATCTGTGTGTATGTACAGTATGTAGGTACGTATATATGTGTCGCTGCCCCGGTGTGCATTGCTGATCGCAGCACCGGGTCTGCTGATGTGCCATGGCATGCCAGCTGTGGGCGCGGGGCTGGGCCCTATGGCCTTTTGCCGGATGGGATGCCTGATGGGTGGTGAGCGGGGGGGGCCTGGATGTGCGGGATGGGTTGCGGGGTTTGGTGGCGCTGGGCACTCTTGGCGAAATATATATATATCTTTTTTTTTTGAAAGAGAGAGGGGTTGGCAGAACGGATGTAGTTGGGATCTACGGGTATGCTTGGGGGAGGTCGGATTGGTGGTAGGTCTACTGCGCGCTGGGTTGCAGGTCGTTCCCTCCCCTAACCGGGGAGGATGTGTACCGCTCGCCTCTCGGTGGCGTTCCTTGGCGCTGTCTGCGGCTGTATGGGGCTGTGGCACTGGGCGTGGTCGGCGGTGCGTTGGGGTGTTTGGTTGGCCGAGGTGGATGTTCGGTGGATCGATTGGCTGGGCTGTGAATGAGTTGGGGTCAGTGGGTTGGCGGCCTCGGTGGTAGCTGGGGATGTGCGTTGTTGTGGTTTGCGGGGACGGTCGCTCTTTCGTTTCGGCGGCCATAGGTGTCTTTACTGCAAACGGGCGGTAGTGGTGATGGTTGCTGTGGTTCTACCAGCGGTTGGCATTGCTGTGTTGGGTTGGAGTGGTTGGGGAACTGTGAGTGGTGTCTGTGCGCTTGTGGGGTTGTGGGAGCTGGCTGGTGTTGGCTTGCTGGCTGGTTTCTGTACTGACATGCAGACGGGATACATTGGCTTCCTCCCCCGTTGAGGGGCTCCGTCCCCTAGCCGGGACTCGTATGGGCATGTTGCTGTGTGGATGGCCGGGATGCGGTGTTTGCATTGGGCATGAATGCTGTGCAGTTTTTCTGCGTTCGATTGCTGGTATGGATTTTGCAGAGTTGGGTTGGGGCGGGCGAAGGCTGGTTTTGTTTGGCAGGGGGTGGACTCGCGTGGCGTCATGTAAAGTGGTGTGGTGCGCCTGCGGGTCATGGGCTGTGAGGGTGGCCGGCCTTCTAGCCGTAGTTCCTGGTTGTCGCCTGCATGGACTGGGAGCGGGGTATGTCCGGGCCCTTTGCTCCTCCTACTTATAGCACACACACTCACACACTTATTAGACTTTGGTGGATTGTCCTACAGGGAGGCATGGCGGGGGGATGAGGATGCCTCCTATGGGGCTCCAGTCCTCCTGTCTTGTCCCCTGCTCGTCCATCCCTCAATCTTAGCTGCATATTAGACACTCAGGATTTGGGGGACTCAGCTTTGTTGGGACCCACCATGACCTTGATGTCCCCCGATTTTAATCGCATTATTAGTTCCCACAAGGATACATATCTCACTCACGCTACAGTACACGCATCAATAGGGACTGGAGGTTGGCTGTAACAGCTCACCTCCTAATAACTACACAGTAGACACTTTGGGGGCCTTGTACACATGCATGGGGGGGTTGGGGTTCGGGAGTACGACGCACCCCTCATTGCCTCTTCGGCCGGCGTGGGTTGCGGGGACTGCGGTCTGGTGGCCTGCCATTCCCGGGCAGAGACCTCGCTGTGGGTGCGAGGCTTTTATTCATTTATTTATTTTTTTTGTATTTTTATTTATTTTTTATTTTTATTTTTTTAAATTATTTTATAAATGTATTTATTTATTTCTGTGTGGCGTCGCGCGGGTTTCGCTTCCTGTTGAAGTGAAGTGAAGTGAATTATATTTATATAGCGCTTTTTCTCAAGTGACTCAAAGCGCTTTACATTGTGAAACCCAATATCTAAGTTACATTTAAACCAGTGTGGGTGGCACTGGGAGCAGGTGGGTAAAGTGTCTTGCCCAAGGGACACAACGGCAGTGACTAGGATGGCGGAAGCGGGGATCGAACCTGCAACCCTCAAGTTGATGGCACGGCCGCTCTACCAACCGAGCTATACCGTCCCATGTTGGGTGGGGTCCATGCCCGTGTGGCCCGACCTTGCGCTGTGGGGTCTGTGTTGGTGACTTGATGCGGTGGCGGCGGGGCCCCCTTGTCTGGTCTAGATGCTGTGTCTCGGTTGTTTGGGCGGTGGTGTGTTTGTGCGGGTTTGGGTTGGGGGGGGGGCGGGGTCTTTGTTAGTATATTGGCTTTTGGGCTGACTGGTGGGCTGGCACTGGCTGGTCTCTGTGATCCTGTTGGCGTGTGACCACAGTTTTTTCGATCGCTTTGATTTGATTGAGTGGTGCTGGCTGTCTGGGGGTATTGCAGCTGCTGTTTCTCCTGCCGTTTGTTTGTGGTGTGGGCGCCCGTGGCTGCTGGGTCCGGTGCAGGGGGGTGGCCGATGTTGTGACTTGTGGCAGCGCGTGCACGTAGTGGTTATCGGGGGTGGCGAACTTGCCGGCTTCATATTCGTTTAATGTTGTCTCGGTTGGCTTGTCGAGTAGGAATGGTGTCCTCGGATTAAAGGCCTCACCTTTTCTCCTCCAAACATATTGCTGGGTATTGTGGCCAAACCGCTCAATTTTTGTTTCATCTGACCACAGAACTTTCCTCCAGAAGGTCTTATCTTCGTCCATGTGATGTCAGATGAAACAAAAATGTAGCTGTTTGGCCACAATACCCAGCAATATGTTTGGAGGAGAAAAGGTGAGGCCTTTAATCCGAGGAACACCATGCCTACCGTCAAGCATGGGGGTGGTAGTTTTATGTTCTGGGCCTGTTTTGCTGCCAATGGAACTGGTGCTTTACAGAGAGTAAATGAGACAATGGAAAAAGAGGATTACCTCCAAATTCTTCAGGACAACGTAAAATCATCAGCCCGGAGGTTGGGTCTTGGGCGCAGTTGGGTGTTCCAACAGGACAATGACCCCAAACACACATCAAAAGTGGTAAAGGAATGGCTAAATCAGGCTAGAATTAAGAGTTTAGAATGTCATTCCCAAAGTCCAAACTTAAACATGTGGACAATGCTGAAGAAACAAGTCCATGTCAGAAAACCAATAAATTTAGCTGAACTTCACCCATTTTGTCAAGAGGAGTGGTCAAAAATTCTACCAGAAGCTTGCCAGAAGCTTGCGGATGGCTACCAAAAGCGCATTATTACAGTGAAACTTGCCAAGGGACATGTAACCAAATATTAACATTGCTGTATGTATACTTTTGACCTAGCAGATTTGGTCACATTTTCAGTAGACCCATAATAAATTCATAAAAGAACCAAACTTCATGAATGTTTTTTGTGACCAACAAGTATGTGCTCCAATCACTCTATCACAAAAAAATAAGAGTTGTAGAAATTATTGGAAACTCAAGACAGCCATGACATTATGCTCTTTACAAGTGTATGTAAACTTTTGATCGCGACTGTATATATATATATATATATGTGTGTGTGTGTGTGTGTGTGTGTGTGTATATATATATATATATATATATATATATATATATATATATATATATATATATATATATATATATATATATATATATATATATATATATATATATATATATATATATATATATATATTTCTGGGGGTACGCTCTGGGCCTGCTTGTGAGGCGGGGGTCGGCGCCTCAGGCTACTGCATCCGGGCTGCGTGTCTGGAGCTCCTGGGTCCCACCGTCCATCCCTTCCGGGTGCCCGTCTTGGTTGGGCCCTGCTGGGTCTAGTCCCCGCGTCTATTGTGGTAGCTTGGTGCTGCAAGGTATTCCGAGGTGCTGCAAGTCGGCCAGCTGATGGGGTAGTGACCTTGTGTGTCAGCGTGTCTGTGATCTTCTTTTAATTCTCTTTTTTATGTTTAAAAAAAAATAAAAATAAATATATGTTATTATTATTTTATTTTTTCCCCCCTCCCTCGGGGGGGGATTCGACAGGGCGGTTGTTGGTTGTTCCATTCCATCTCCATCGCTGGGGTCCCTGCGGGTGGGCTGGGCGGTCCTAAGGCGGCCGACTTGGGTGGGGTGGCCTGGGGCAGGCTGCGCCGTGCTCTCCGGGGGGTGGGTGGTAGGCTCGTGGGGGCTTGGTTGCTGGTGGGGCAGGGGCGGTCTTCCCGTTCGGTTGCGGGGAGTCTCTGGGCCCCTCGGGTGGGGCGTCCCGCCTTTCTGCCCGTGTGGGGTGTGGTCTCTCGCTGGCTTGAGGGCTGGCTGTCCCCTGCCTGGCGCTTCTGTCTGCAGCCTGCTGCTGGCTCTTCTGGGCGGCACGATGGGCCGGGCTCTGGGGTTCCTGTCGCTGTCCGGCCTGGCTGCGTGGGGCGGGTGGTCCCTTGTTCCCTGGGCGCCACACCTGCTGTTTGTGGTTTGGGTTCTCTGGGTGGCTGGGGCCGTACTCTGGCTCCCACACACACTGGTAGTCAAATACGTATATTGTACATACAAATACACATATATACTCACATACACACCAATCACCACTCACATTCATACATACATACATACATACATACATAGGTACCTACTCTCCCACATACATACACAAATACAGTACATACCTACATTCTCAAAGTCCGTACATCCATACGCACATTCACTGTACAAACATACATATACACATACATGTACATACACATTCACTGTACAAACATACATATATACATACTGTACATATACATTCACTGTACAAACATACATATACACATACTGTACATATACAAGTACATATACATACATACACTCACGTTTCATCAAACATAAATTAATGTTGTTACCCTAGGGTAAACTGGGTAACACATGGCACACTGACAAAGCTTAACCTATTGTTACTATAACAATATACAAGGCTTATCTTTCTTCCCCTCCATTTTTCTGCTTTCTTTTGTATCTCTAGTTATCATTACATATACAGTTGTGCTCATAAGTTTACATAACCTGGGAGAGTTTATGATTTCTTGGCCATTCTTCAGAGAATATGAATGACAACACAAAAAAATTTCTTCCGCTCATGCTTAATGGTTGTGTGAAGCTATGTATTGGCAAACAACTGTGTTTACTCTTTTTAAATCAAAATGACAAAAGAAAGTACCCAAATGACCCTGATCAAAAGTTTATACACCCCAGTGACTTTGATCTGATAACATGCACAAAAGTTGACACAAACAGGTTTGAATGGCTAATAAAGGTTCCAATCCTCACCTGTGACATGTTTGTTTGTAATTAATGTGTGTGTATAAAAGGTCAGTGAGTTTCTGGGCTTCTGACAGGCCATTGCATCTTTCATCCAGTGCTGCACAGATGTTTCTGGATTCTGAGCCTTGTCGAAGCAACATAATTGTCAAAGGATCAGCGAGAAAAGGTAATTGAACTGCATAAAACAGGAAAGGGGTATAAAAAGGGGTATAAAAAGATATCCAAAGAATTGAGAATGCCAATCAGCAGTGTTCAAACGCTGATTAAGAAGTGGAAAATGAGGGATTCAGGTAGACCAGCAAAGATTTCAGCCACAACTGCCAGGAAAATTGTTCGAGATGCAAAGAAAAATGCACAAATAACTTCAGCTGAAATACAGGACTCTCTGAAAAATTGTGGTGTGGCTGTTTCAAGATGCACAATAATGAGGCACTTGAAGAAAAATGGGCTGCATGGTCGAGTCGCCAGAAGAAAGCCATCACTCCAAATTACTTTGTTCCAGAAGTTTTGAGGCTTGTCTCTGTGCTGTTTGGCGTAATGTAAGCGGGATACTTTGTGACATTTGCGCAGAAATGGCTTTCTTCTGGCGACTCTGCCATGCAGCCCATTTTTCTTCAAGTGCCTCCTTATTGTGCATCTTGAAACAGCCACATCACAATTTTTCAGAGAGTCCTGTAGTTCAGCTGAAGTTATTTGTGGATTTTTCTTTGCATCTCGAACAATTTTCCTGGCAGTTGTAGCTGAAATCCTTGCTGGTCTACCTGAATCCCTCATTTTCCACTTCTTAATCAGCATTTGAACACTGCTGATTGGCATTCTCAATTCCTTGGATATCTTTGTATACCCCTTTCCTGTTTTATGCAGTTCAATTACCTTTTCTCGCAAATCCTTTGACAATTCTTTTGCCTTCCCCATGACTTAGAATCCAGAAACATCTTGTGCAGCACTGGATGAAAGATGCAATGGTCTGTCAGAAGCCCAGAAACTCACTGACCTTTTATACACTTACATTAATTACAGACAAACAGGTCACAGGTGAGGGTTGAAACCTTGATTAGCCATTCAAACCTGTTTGTGTCAACTTTTGTTCATGTTATCAGATCAAAGTCACTGGGGATGTAAACTTTTGATCAGGGTCATTTGGGTACTTTCTTTTTTCATTTTGATTTAAAAAGAGTAAACACAGTTGTTTGCCAATAAATAGCTTCACACAACCATTAAGCATGAGTGGAAGAAAGGTTTTTGTGTTATCATTCATATTCTCTGAAGAATGGCCAAGAAATCATAAATTCTCCCAGGGTATGTAAACTTATGAGCATGACTGTATGTATTGTTGCATTGGAACAACTGTATTGTTGATAATAGAGGTAAATTATTGGTGTTATTCATTATCAATAGCGCTATTTCTATTGGTATTTGGGCGGCATGGCGTAGTGGGTAGAGCGGCCGTGCCAGAAACCTGAGGGTTGCAGGTTCGCTCCCCGCCTCTTACCATCCAAAATCGCTGCCGTTGTGTCCTTGGGCAGGACACTTCACCCTTGCCCCCGGTGCCGCTCACACCGGAGAATGAATGATGAATGAATGAGTTGTAAAAATGAATGATGGGTTCTCACTAGAAAAGCGCTATATAAATCTAATCCATTAGTATTATTATTATTTGTATTGCTCTATTTGTAGTGTAATAATGCTCATTGTCATTTCTGTATTATTAGTTATTTCACTAACTGCTTCTTTGCTATCACTTTTACCATCATATTTGTACAAACACCGTTTCTATATGAGTTGGGAAATTGAGTTAGATGTAAATATAAAAGGAATACAATGATTTGCAAATCCTTTTCAACCCATATTCAATTGAATGCACTACAAAGACAAGATATTTGATGTTGAAACTCATAAACTTTTTTTTTTTTTTTCAAATAATAATTAACTTATAATTTCATGGCTGCAACACGTGCCAAAGTAGTTGGGAAAGGGCATGTTCACCACTGTGTTACATGGCCTTTCCTTTTAACAACACTCAGTAAACGTTTGGGAACTGAGGAGACACATTTTTGAAGGTCTGGACTACAGGCAGGCCAGTCTAGTACCCGCACTCTTTTACTATGAACCCACATTGATGTAACACGTGGCTTGGCATTGTCTTGCTGAAATAAGCAGGGGCATCCATGGTAACGTTGCTTGGATGGCAACATATGTTGCTCCAAAACCTGTATGTATCTTTCAGCATTAATGGCGTCTTCACAGATGTGTAAGTTACCCATGTCTTGGTCACTAATACACCCCCATACCATCACAGATGCTGGCTTTTCAACTTTGCGCCTATAACAATCCGGATGGTTCTTTTCCTCTTTGGTCCGGAGGACACAACGTCCACAGTTTCCAAAAACAATTTGAAATGTGGACTCGTCAGACCACAGAACACTTTTCCACTTTGTATCAGTCCATCTTAGATGAGCTCAGGCCCAGCGAAGCCGACGGCGTTGCTGGGTGTTGTTGATAAACGGTTTTCGCCTTGCATAGGA
Organism: Entelurus aequoreus; assembly: GCF_033978785.1. Lineage (NCBI taxonomy): Eukaryota > Metazoa > Chordata > Actinopteri > Syngnathiformes > Syngnathidae > Entelurus > Entelurus aequoreus. Next base: position 53,476,092 of record NC_084731.1, read on the forward strand.
GAGTTTTAACTTGCACTTACAGATGTAGCGACCAACTGTAGTTACTGACAGTGGGTTTCTGAAGTGTTCCTGAGCCCATGTGGTGATATCCTTTAGACACTGATGTCGCTTGTTGATGCAGTACAGCCTGAGGGATCGAAGGTCACAGGCTTAGCTGCTTACGTGCAGTGATTTCTCCAGATTCTCTGAACCCTTTGATGATATTACGGACCGTAGATGGTGAAATCCCTAAATTCCTTGCAATATCTGGTTGAGAAAGGTTTTTCTTAAACTGTTCAACAATTTGCTCACGCATTTGTTGAAAAAGTGGTGACCCTCGCCCCATCCTTGTTTGTGAATGACTGAGCATTTCATGGAATCTACTTTTATACCCAATCATGGCACCCACCTGTTCCCAATTTGCCTGTTCACCTGTGGGATGTTCCAAATAAGTGTTTGATGAGCATTCCTCAACTTTATTAGTTTTTATTGCCACCTTTCCCAACTTCTTTGTCACGTGTTGCTGGCATCAAATTCTAAAGTTAATGATTATTTGCAAAAAAAAAAGTGTTTATCAGTTTGAACATCAAATATGTTGTCTTTGTAGCATATTCAACTGAATATGGGTTGAAAATTATTTGCAAATCATTGTATTCCGTTTATATTTACATCTAACACAATTTCCCAACTCATATGGAAATGGGGTTTGTACATATCGTATTTGGTGATGTTGCTCTATTTTTGTTGTTGTGTTTGCTGTTGTTGTTTTTGTCTCTCTGTTTTATCCCCCTCTTGTCCCCACAATTGCCCCCTCTGTCTTCCTTTTTTTCTCTTTCTATCCCCTCCTGCTCCGGCCCGGCTGCACCAAATGATAATATAAATACATTTAATAAAGTCAAATACAAATAAGGCAACAAGAGAAGTATCCCACACTTCTCTTTTGTAAAGTAAATTGTACAGCCGATATGGGCATCTACATCAACAATATGATTTGCCTGAGAAGCTCGACAGGACAAAAAAACAAACAAACAAACAAAAAAAGTTTACATACACTTGTAAAGAACATAATGTCATGGCTGTCTTGAGTTTCCAATAATTTCTACAACTGTTTGTTTTTTTGTGATAGAGTGATTGGAGCACATAATTGTTGGTCACAAAAAACATTCATGAAGTTTGGTTCTTTTATGAATTTATTATGGGTCTACTGAAAATGTGACCAAATCTGCTGGGTCAAAAGTATACATACAGCAATGTTAATATTTGGTTACATGTCCTTTGGCAAGTTTCACGGCAATAAGACGCTTTTGGTAGCCATCCACAAGCTTCTGGCAAGCTTCTGGTAGAATTTTTGACTACTCCTCTTGACAAAATTGGTGAAGTTCAGCTAAATTTGTTGGTTTTCTGACATGGACTTGTTTCTTCAGCAGTGTCAGTGCAGTGTCAATACAGCTAGTGAGTGTGCCATGCACTCACTGGGGCTTCATTTACCCACCACTAGTAAATATATAGGGCTACATAATCATTACACTGACTACTCTAAAGTGTAGCCATGTTTAATTTCTGTAGTGTCATCCCTTGAAAGGATATTCTGTAATAAAAATGGGTGTTGAAAAATGAAAGGTGTGCTTACTTTTGTGAGATCTTGTAGATCAGACTTTCATTGCAGGCATCAAGTTTCAGATAAGCATCAAGAAGACAAATTGCACAATGTCGTTGAGGTAAAGCTTTTATTTTGCAAGTTGTCACAGACTTCAGTTTTATTGTTTTTCGAGGGACATAGTGAAACCAGGCAGAAAAGCCCCTGCCCATTTATTGAGGCGTAGGAGTTCTGCCAAAATGAAAAGGCGTTTATTAAAGTGGCTGTTAGTATCATGCTTCGGCTCAGCAGGTTCATTTGTGAAGTGGAAAGTCTTCATCCAGTGGAACAGTTTTTTGATTCTCGCTTTGTGTGCAGGATGCAAGCAATGGGCAAGCTGACAGGCCACATTGGTTCCGTCATGTGTCTGACAGTGGGACAGTCTCTCCAGGGCAAAGACCAAGTCATCACTGGCTCCAAAGACCACTACGTCAAGGTAGCCATCACGAAAATACACATTCAATAAGAGCCGAAGTAAACATACTTGATGGTATCTTTTGACAGGTGTTTGACGTAGCAGAGGGAACGCTGGGTAATGTTGGCCCAGCTCACAACTTAGAGCCGCCACATTACGACGGCATCGAGTGTTTGGCAGTGCAGGGGGACGTGCTGTTCAGCGGCTCGAGAGACAACGGCATCAAGAAGTGGGATCTGCAGCAGCAGGAGCTCACTCAGGTGTGTATGCCTATGTTTTACAGCCTTTTGTTTAATTTATATATACATATATATGTGTGTGTTTGTGTGTGCGTGTGTGTGTGTATATATATATATATATATATATATATATATATACACATTGGTCTAAAAAAATTGGCCGGGGGCCAAAAGTCGACTGCATATAAAATAACTATATATATACACTACCATTCAAAAGTTTGGGGTCACCCAAACAATTTTTTGGAATAACCTTCATTTCTAAGAACAAGAATAGACTGTCGAGTTTCAGATGAAAGTTCTCTTTTTCTGGCCATTTTGAACATTTAATTGACCCCACAAATGTGATGCTCCAGAAACTCAATCTGCTCAAAGGAAAGTCAGTTTTGTAGCTTCTGTAACAAGCTAAACTGTTTTCAGATGTGTGAACATGATTGCACAAGGGTTTTCTAATCATCAATTAGCCTTCTGAGCCAATGAGCAAACACATTGTACCATTAGAACACTGGAGTGATACTTGCTGGAAATGGGCCTCTATACACCTATGTAGATATTGCCCCAAAAACCAGACATTTGCAACTATCCATCCATCCATCCATCTTCTTCCGCTTATCCGAGGTCGGGTCGCGGGGGTAGCAGCCTAAGCAGGGAAGCCCAGACTTTCCTCTCCCCAGCCACTTCGTCCAGCTCCTCCCGGGGGATCCCGAGGCGTTCCCAGGCCAGCCGGGAGACATAGTCTTCCCAACGTGTCCTGGGTCTTCCCCGTGGCCTCCTACCGGTTGGACGTGCCCTAAACACCTCCCTAGGGAGGCGTTCGGGTGGCATCCTGACCAGATGCCAGAACCACCTCATCTGGCTCCTCTCGATGTGGAGGAGCAGCGGCTTTACTTTGAGCTCCCCCCGGATGGCAGAGCTTCTCACCCTATCTCTAAGGGAGAGCCCCGCCACCCGGCGGAGGAAACTCATTTCGGCCGCCTGTACCCGTGATCTTGTCCTTTCGGTCATAACCCAAAGCTCATGACCATAGGTGAGGATGGGAACGTAGATCGACCGGTAAATTGAGAGCTTTGCCTTCCGGCTCAGCTCCTTCTTCACCACAACGGATCGATACAGCGTCCGCATTACTGAAGACGCCGCACCGATCCGCCTGTCGATCTCACGATCCACTCTTCCCCCACTCGTGAACAAGACTCCTAGGTACTTGAACTCCTCCACTTGGGGCAGAGTCTCCTCCCCAACCCGGAGATGGCACTCCACCCTTTTCCGGGCGAGAACCATGGACTCGGACTTGGAGGTGCTGATTCTCATCCCAGTCGCTTCACACTCGGCTGCGAACCGATCCAGCGAGAGCTGAAGATCCTGGCCGGATGAAGCCATCAGGACCACATCATCCGCAAAAAGCAGAGACCTAATCCTGCAGCCACCAAACCGGATCCTCTCAACGCCTTGACTGCGCCTAGAAATTCTGTCCATAAAAGTTATGAACAGAATCGGTGACAAAGGGCAGCCTTGGCGGAGTCCAACCCTCACTGGAAACGTGTCTGATTTACTGCCGGCAATGCGGACCAAGCTCTGACACTGATCGTACAGGGAGCGGACCGCCACAATCAGACAGTCCGATACCCCATACTCTCTGAGCACTCCCCACAGGACCTCCCGAGGGACACGGTCGAATGCCTTATCCAAGTCCACAAAGCACATGTAGACTGGTTGGGCAAACTCCCATGCACCCTCAAGGATCCTGCCGAGAGTATAGAGCTGGTCCACAGTTCCACGACCAGGACGAAAACCACACTGTTCGTCCTGAATCCGAGGTTCGACTATCCGGCGTAGCCTCCTCTCCAGCACACCTGAATAGACCTTACCGGGAAGGCTGAGGAGTGTGATCCCACAATAGTTAGAACACACCCTTCGGCTCCCCTTCTTAAAGAGAGGAACCACCACCCCGGTCTGCCAATCCAGAGGTACCGCCCCCGATGTCCACGCGATGCTTCAGAGTCTTGTCAACCAAGACAGCCCCACAGCATCCAGAGCCTTAAGGAACTCCGGGCGGATCTCATCCACCCCCGGGGCCTTGCCACCGAGGAACTTTTTAACTACATCAGCAACCTCAGCCCCAGAAATAAGAGAGCCACCACAGAATCCCCAGGCACTGCTTCCTCATAGGAAGACGTGTTGGTGGGATTGAGGAGGTCTTCGAAGTATTCCCTCCACCGATCCACAACATCCGCAGTCGAGGTCAGCAGAACACCACCCGCACCATACACGGTGTTGACAGTGCACTGCTTCACCCTCCTGAGGCGGCGGATGGTGGTCCAGAATCGCTTCGAAGCCGTCCGGAAGTCGTTTTCCATGGCTTCCCCGAACTCCTCCCATGTTCGAGTTTTTGCCTCCGCGACCGCCGAAGCCGCACACCGCTTGGCCTGTCGGTACCTGTCCGCTGCCTCCGGAGTCCTATGAGCCAAAAGAACCCGATAGGACTCCTTCTTCAGCTTGACGGCATCCCTCACCGCCGGTGTCCACCAACGGGTTCTAGGATTACCGCCACGACAGGCACCAACTACCTTGCGGCCACAGCTCCAATCAGCCGCCTCGACAATAGAGGCGCGGAACATGGTCCACTCGGACTCAATGTCCAGCACCTCCCTCGTGACATGTTCAAAGTTCTTCCGGAGGTGGGAATTGAAACTCTCTCTGACAGGTGACTCTGCCAGACGTTCCCAGCAGACCCTCACAATGCGTTTGGGCCTGCCAGGTCTGTCCGGCATCCTCCCCCACCATCGCAGCCAACTCACCACCAGGTGGTGATCGGTAGAAAGCTCCGCCCCTCTCTTCACCCGAGTGTCCAAAACATGAGGCCGCAAATCCGATGACACAACTACAAAGTCGATCATGGAACTGCGGCCTAGGGTGTCCTGGTGCCAAGTGCACATATGGACACCCTTATGTTTGAACATGGTGTTTGTTATGGACAATCTGTGACGAGCACAAAAGTCCAATAACAAAACACCACTCGGGTTCAGATCCGGGCGGCCATTCTTCCCAATCACGCCTCTCCAGGTTTCACTGTCGTTGCCAACATGAGCGTTGAAGTCACCCAGTAGGACAAGGGAATCACCCGGGGGAGCACTTTCCAGCACTCCCTCGAGCGCATCCAAAAAGGGTGGGTACTCTGAACTGCTGTTTGGTGCGTAAGCACAAACAACAGTCAGGACCCGCCCCCCCACCCGAAGGCGGAGGGAGGCTACCCTCTCGTCCACCGGGTTGAACTCCAACGTGCAGGCTTTGAGCCGGGTGAAACAAGAATTGCCACCCCAGCTCGTCGCCTCTCACTGCGTGCAACGCCAGTGTAGAAGAGAGTCCAGCCCCTCTCGAGAGAACTGGTTCCAGAACCCTTGCTGTGCGTCGAGGTGAGTCCGACTATATCTAGCCGGAACTTCTCTACCTCGCGCACTAGCTCAGGCTCCTTCCCCCCCCAGCGAGGGGGCGTTCCACGTCCCAAGAGCTAGCTTCTGTAGCCGAGGATCGGACCGCCAAGTGCCCTGCCTTCGGCTTCCGCCCAGCTCACAATGCACCCGACCTCTACGGCCCCTCCCATGAGTGGTGAACCCATTGGAGGGGTGACCCACGTTGCCTCTTCGGGCTGTGCCCGGCCGGGCCCCATGGGGACAGGCCCGGCCACCAGGCGCTCGCCATCATGCCCCAACTCCGGGCCTGGCTCCAGAGGGGGGCCCCGGTGACCCGCGTCCGGGCGAGGGAAATCTGAGTCTTTGTTGTTTCATTCCCATAGAAGTCTTCGAGCTGCTCTTTGTCTGATCCCTCACCTAGGACCTGTTTGTCTTGGGAGACCCTACCAGGGGGCATGAAAGCCCCCGGACAACATAGCTCCTAGGATCATTGGGACACGCAAACTCCTCTACCACGGTAAGGTGGCAGCTCAGAGAACTAGAATAGTCATTTACCACATTAGCAATGTATAGAGTGTATTTCTTTAAAGTTAAGACTAGTTTAAAGTTATCTTCATTGAAAAGTACAGTGCTTTTCCTTCAATAATAAGGACATTTCAATGTGACCCCAAACTTTTGAACGGTAGTGTGTATATATATATATATATATATATATATATATATATATATATATATATATATATATATATATATATATATATATATATATATATACATATATATATATATATATGTGTGTATTTATATCAACCATATATATGTATATATGTGTGTATATTGTACAGATATGGTGTGGTTTCTGCTGTGCAAGTATGCCTGACGCTCCTACAGCGCCTAGGGTCAGCTGCAGGGTCAACAGCCCGGGGAAAACCGCTCATTGGAGTTTCGCTCTCTTTAACCTTGAACGCCTCCTGGTGGCGGAGCGGTGGCAGGAACGTCTCCCTGCCACCCCCTGCAGCCGACCCATCTTATTGCCTCGACCCCCAGTACTTATCCCTCCTTCTCAGCCACAACCAGAAGCTTCCCTTTTCTGCTTCCTCAGCAAGGGCCTTGGTTTCCCTTTGGAGCTTAGCCCCAGTCGTTCCCACATCTCGGAGCAGCCTTCTTGTTGATATGCCGACGAAGCCCCGACAGCCTCTCTGCACTCAGCAGCCAGATCTGCATACTTAGCTGTTTGCGTTTGTAGGCTGCCTGGATTCCCTCCTCCCATGGGATGGTGAACTCTATCAGCATGGCAGACTTGGTAGCAACAGACCACAGCACGATGTCTGGGCGGAGTGAAGTGGTGGTGATCTAACGGGGGAACTGGAGCTGTTTGCCAATGTCGGCCATCATACTCCAGTTCCTTGCCAGAGAGAGGACACTGCGGGGGCCTCGTCGGCTCGTGTCTCCTTTGCCTTCCCCTGGCCTCACAAACATGACAGGAAGCTGCTTGGCTATGGGCTGGCTGTTGGCCTTTTGTCTACTGCTCTCCAGGACTTCGGCCAGTTTCACCAGGACTTGATCATGCCGCCATCTGTAGCGACCCTGTGTCAGTGCGATCTTGCAGCCTGATAGCAAGTGCTGCAGGCTGGCATTGGTAGCACCACTCAAGGGACAGCTCTCCTCCTGGCCGAACCACTGGTGGAGGTTTCTAGGGCATGGCAAGGTGTCATAGGTTTCCCTGAGTAGGAAGCTGAGTCTGGCTTGTGGCATCTTCCATAGGTCGGCCCAGCTGATGGTTCTCCTGATGGTACCTTCCCAAGTGGTCCATCTTCCTTGGCGACCTTGAGACACGGCCTTGATGGTATATTGCTCCTGGTTCGCCCTTGAGACCTGTTTTACGACCATAGCTCTGCGTTCCCTCTTTGTGGCCTTGGACCAGCGGCGGAGAATCTCCCCAGCCAAACCCTCCCTACTTGCACCCTGCCAACTATCTCCTGGTGTTGGAGCCTGCCAATGGCCTTGACGACCTCTAGCCCTGCTTGCCAATTCCGGCCTGTTCGGATTCTTCCAGCTCAAGAACCAATTTGGCCTTCTCCTGCTTATAGCCCAGGGTGATGGACTGGATCGGCAGATGCAGCGAAGTTGCCCCAAATAAGTGTCGGAGAAGCAAAGCGGTAGGCCCAGCCACTTTCGGATGTAGGAGTTGGCTAGTCTGTCCAACCCGTTGGCTGTTGAGGATGGAATCTCGCACATCTTCAGTGGCCACATAACCCTTTGGTACAGTGTGAAGTTGTAGCACCACAACTTGTACTTTCCGGGGAGCTGGCTCTTGTTGATACTGGCTAGGTCTTCTGAGAGTTATTTCCGTGCTGCCTTGACTGTGTGCTTGTCCGACAGGTCCGCATTGTACTGCCTCCCTAGGCTTTGGATGGACTGGTTGACCAGTAGAGGGATTTGCTCACCTCCTGCAACAAAGATGGTATTGTCGTTCCTAGTGCCTTTGCGCAAGGAGAGGCTTCGTGACTTGGAGGGTTTTATCTTCATCCGTGCCCATGTCACTAGCTCATCCAGCCTCTTCAGACACCTTCTCGTGCATGGGGCTGTTTGCAGTACCACAGTGACATCGTCCATGTAGCTTCGGAGTGGTGGAAGCATCTGCTCTGTCTGCAGCCTTATTCCTTCTACGGTCTGACGGGCTCCGCGGAGGATGATTCCGAAAGCTGCGACAAAGAGGACTGGGGAGATGAAACACCCAATGGCGATGCCTACTTCCAGACGCTGCCTTCCTGTTGTAAAATCTTGGAGGCTGAAACACATCTAGAAGTCCCTGAAGTAGCTGGTTACCAGGTTGATGATGGAAACAGGGACGTGGAAGAACTCCAATGCAAACTGGATGACTTTGTGAGGGACAGAACCATAAGTGTTGGCAAGGTCAAGCCACACCACGTGGAGGTCGCTCTTCTCCTGCTTGGCCCTCTGGATCTCTCCCCAAATCATTGAAGAATGCTCCACGCATCCTGGAAAACCTGGTACTCCTGCTTTCTGGCAGCTGGTATCAATATAGCCATTCTCTGTGAGAATAGAAGATCTTTCCCTTGACATTCAACAGAGCAATGCTCCTGAATTGACTGATGTTATGGGACTCCAGTTCTTTCGGAATAAACATCGCCACAGCTCTCCGCCAACGGAGTGAGTAGATTCTTCCATGCTGTGCTCATTAGCTTCCACAAGCATTTCAGCACTTGGGGGCAGTTCTTGTATAGCTTGTAGGGGATTCCGTTAGGCCCAGGAGCTGATGCTGACCTCGCTTTCTTGACGACTGCTCCTACCTCGCTAAGCCGAGGAGGGGAGCTGTCAAACTACGTGGTTGGAGGAGGTGGAGGAGGGGCGTATCCTGTTCAACCTAACGGATCCTTCCTCTTTGAGTCGCTGTATTGGCCCCTGATGTACTGCTCAAGCTCCTCCTTGGTGGATAGCATTTTCCCGCTTCTTTTCTCCTCCAGAAGCTGACGGGCGTGCTTGAAAGGATTCCTCATGAAGCCAGCTCTTTCTTTCTCCTTTCTTTTCCTGCGTCTGCAAATACGTTCTGCTCTTCGCATGCTGTCCAACTTCTGTCTCACCTCGTCCCATAACACCTTCAGGCCTTCTCTCTCCTCCGCCGATGTTTTCCTCCATCTCCTGCGGAACTGGCGCAGAACTTACACCAGGGCGTCAATCTCGGCCTCCCTCCTGCCCTTTCTTGGGGGGAGATTGTGCTGCTTCTTAGTGAGACTACCGAATCTAGCTTTGCACTCATCGTACATGATGTCCCCAAGAAGGTAGAGTTTCTTATCCACTTTACCACATAGCGAGTGCTCCAGCAGTAGACTGAGGTCTGAGTCCAGTTTCTGCCATGTCTTCACATCCCTTGCTCTAGGCCACTTGATGGTGCACTTTCTTCCCTCTTTTCTGTTTGCTGGGTGACTGGCAGGTCCATCTTCGGCTTGCTCACATGCCAGGGGGGTATTGCTCCACTCAGGGGGTTCTTCCTCTACCATCCGCATGTCAACAATGTTTGGACCCTCGGCTCTGTGCTTCTCTCCCCGGCTGGGGGTTGCTTGTCTTATCTGCCGGAGCAGTGCAAGGATGTTGTATGCCTTTCTTCTCTGTATATATGTGTGTATGTATATATATATATTAACTAAGGCTCTAAATCTTTGGGTGTCCCACGATTCGATTCAATATCAATTCTTGGGGTCACGATTCGATTCAAAATCGATTTTTTTTTTTCAATTCAACACGATTCTCAATTCAAAAACGATTTTTTTCCCGATTCAAAACGATTCTTTATTCATTCAATACATAGGATTTCAGCAGGATCTACCCCAGTCTGCTGACATGCAAGCAGAGTAGTAGATTTTTGTAAAAAGCTTTTATAATTGTAAAGGACAATGTTTTATCAACTGATTAAAATAATGTACATTTGTTTTAACTATTAAATGAACCAAAAATATGACTTATTTTATCTTTGTGAAAATATTGGACACAGTGTGTTGTCAAGTTTATGAGATGTGATGCAAGTGTAAGCCACTGTGACACTATTGTTCATTTTTTTTATTTTTATAAATGTCTAATGATAATGTCAATGAGGGATTTTTAATCACTGCTATGTTGAAATTGTTACTAATGTTGATACTGTTGTTGATAATATTCATTTTTGTTTCACTACTTTTGGTTTGTTCTGTGTCGTGTTTGTGTCTCCTCTCAATTGCTCTGTTTATTGCAGTTCTGAGTGTTGCTGGGTCGGGTTTGGTTTTGGAATTGGATGCATTGTTATGGTATTGCTGTGTATTGTTTTGTTGGCTTGATTAATTTTTAAAAAATACATACAAAAATAAATAAATAATTTAAATAAATAAATGTTAAAAAAAAATCGATTTTTGAAAAATGAGACTTGATTCTGAATCGCACAACGTGAGAATCGTGATTCGAATTCGAATCGATTTTTTCCAACACCCCTAATATATATATATATATATATATATATATATATATATATACATATATATATATATATACAAAGCCCGTTTCCATATGAGTTGGGAAATTGTGTTAGATGTAAATATAAACGGAATACAATGATTTGCGAATCATTTTCAACCCATATTCAGTTCAATATGCTACAAAGACAACATATTTAACGTTCAAACTGATAAACATATTTTTTTTTGCAAATAATCATTAACTTTAGAATTTGATGCCAGCAACACGTGACAAAAAAGTTGGGAAAGGTGGCAATAAATACTGATAAAGTTGAGGAATGCTCATCAAACACTTATTTGGAACACCCCACAGGTGAACAGGCAAATTGGGAACAGGTGGGTGCCATGATTGGGTAAAAAAGTAGATTCCATGAAATGCTCAGTCATTCACAAACAAGGATGGGGCGAGGGTCACCACTTTGTCAACAAATGCGTGAGCAAATTGTTGAACAGTTTAAGAAAAATCTTTCTCAACCAGCTATTGCAAGGAATTTAGGGATTTCACCATCTAAGACCCAGCCCCAAGTGGAGGAGTTCAAGTACCTCGGAGTCTTGTTCACGAGTGAGGGAAGAGTGGATCATGAGATCGACAGGCGGATCGGTGCGGCGTCTTCAGTAATGCGGACGCTGTATCGATCCGTTGTGGTGAAGAAGGAGCTGAGCCGGAAGGCAAAGCTCTCAATTTACCGGTTGATCTGCGTTCCCATCCTCACCTATGGTCATGAGCTTTGGGTTATGACCGAAAGGACAAGATCACGGGTACAAGCGGCCGAAATGAGTTTCCTCCGCCGGGTGGCGGGGCTCTCCCTTAGAGATAGGGTGAGAAGCTCTGCCATCAGGGGGAGGCTCAAAGTAAAGCTGGCTCCTCCACATCGAGAGGAGCCAGGTGAGGTGGTTCGGGCATCTGGTCAGGATGCCACCCGAACGCCTCCCTAGGGAGTAGTTTAGGGCACGTCCGACCGGTAGGAGGCCACGGGGAAGACCCAGGACACGTTGGGAAGACTATGTCTCCCGGCTGGCCTGGGAACGCCTCGGGATCCCCCGGGAGGAGCTGGACGAAGTGGCTGGGGAGAGGGAAGTCTCGGTTTCCCTGCTTAGGCTGCTGCCCCCGCGACCCGACCTCGGATAAGCGGAAGAAGATGGATGGACCATCTACGATCCGTAATTACATCAAAGGGTTCAGAGAATCTGGAGAAATCACTGCACGTAAGCAGCTAAGCCCGTGACCTTCGATCCCTCACGCTGTACTGCATCAACAAGCGACATCAGTGTGTAAGGGATATCACCACATGGGCTCAGGAACACTTCAGAAACCCACTGTCAGTAACTACAGTTGGTCGTTGCATCTGTAAGTGCAAGTTAAAACTCTCCTATGCAAGGCGAAAACCGTTTATCAACAACACCCAGAAACGCCGTCGGCTTCGCTGGGCCTGAGCTCATCTAAGATGGACTGATACAAAGTGGAAAAGTGTTCTGTGGTCTGACGAGTCCACATTTCAAATTGTTTTTGGAAACTGTGGACGTCGTGTCCTCCGGACCAAAGAGGAAAAGAGCCATCCGGATTGTTATAGGCGCAAAGTTGAAAAGCCAGCATCTGTGATGGTATGGGGGTGTATTAGTGCCCAAGACATGGGTAACTTACACATCTGTGAAGGCGCCATTAATGCTCAAAGGTACATACAGGTTTTGGAGCAACATATGTCGCCATCCAGGCAACGTTACCATGGACGCCCCTGCTTATTTCAGCAAGACAATGCAAAGCCACGTGTTACATCAACGTGGCTTCATAGTAAAAGAGTGCGGGTACTAGACTGGCCTGCCTGTAGTCCAGACCTGTCTCCCATTGAAAATGTGTGGCGCATTATGAAGCCTAAAATACCACAACGGAGACCCCCGGACTGTTGAACAACTTAAGCTGTACATCAAGCAAGAATGGGAAATAATTCCACCTGAGAAGCTTCAAAAATGTGTCTCCTCAGTTCCCAAACTTTTACTGAGTCTTGTTAAAAGGAAAGGCCATGTAACACAGTGGTGAACATGCCCTTTCTTAACTACTTTGGCACGTGTTGCAGCCATGAAATTCTAAGTCAATTATTACTTGCAAAAAAAAAATTAAGTTTATGAGTTTGAACCTTAAATATGTTGTCTTTGATGTGCATTCAATTGAATATGGGTTGAAAAGGATTTGCAAATCATTGTATTTCGTTTATATTTACATCTAACACAATTTCCCAACTCATATGGAAACAGGGTTCGTACATAAAATTACATATTGTTATGAAGGTGTCGGTTACTACATTATATACAAACCCCGTTTCCATATGAGTTGGGAAATTGTGTTAGGTGTAAATGTAAAGGATTTGCAAATCATTGTATTCCGTTTATATTTACATCTAACACAATTTCCCAACTCGTATGGAAACGGGGTTTGTATATATACTTGCAGTGTGTATATTGTACATATTACATAATGTTATGAAAGTGTCTGTTACTACATTATATATATATGTATATATATATATATATATATATATATATATATATATATATACTTGCAGTGTGTATATAAAACGGAGGGTTTTGAAGTTGTTTGAGGCTTTGAAAGCTACAACGGTGACTTGCATTCGCCGCATCTTTCAAGTGTTTTTTATCATCTTTAAAATTGTGTGTTCTTGTCTCTCATAATGATTGCAAACGATAGGAAAAAATACAGAAAAAGTGCAGTTCTCCTTTAAGTTGATGAGAGAATTTGTGCAAAGCCGAATTTGACTGGGAAGGTGTGCATCTTGGATGAAGGTGCGTAGGTACAAACTTCAGTCAAGGGGTGAATGCAGCCGCAATCTGGAACATGTTTCACTTTAGCACATGGGAGAACAGGGCCCTAAGTGAAGATAGAAAAAACCCACAAAAACTGTCTATGGTATATGTGAATAGTGGTATTGTCATGTCTTTATTGCGTCCCAGTTTTCAATTATTGCTGCTTGTGTTGTCATGTGCCGTGTGGCAGAGAAGCACTATGGCAACATCAGGATATCGCTGACTCAGCGAAAAAGTGCGTTTACTTATGTGCTGTCTCTAAGGCATGCATATGTTAAAAAAGTATCATGTTGCACCTTGCGGGTGGATGTAGCTCTCATTTGCATGCGCATTCATTTGCATATTAAGCAGCGCTTTTGTCAAGTTTTTAATAACTTATTTTGTATTTTTACTTCTATCTTCAATCATTGTTTTATTCCTCCCAGCAGACAAAGTAAGAAAATAAGGCTAATTTAAATTAGAGTGTGTGCTGTGGTCCGTGGAGTCTCACCTCCACCTCATTTGCCGAAGAGCTAATACAATCTATTTTACAGCCTCTTGTCTAATTATGAAGTAGCATCCGAATGCAGCTCATGGTATGAAATTTATATTACCGCTCTAGAACTGGGCCTCCTTTAGGAGCTGTTTTGTTCTCAAGTTTCTGCTCGTGCACATACAGCACATCCTCCGGGGACTCAATGGAGCTGTTTGTTTATAATTGATATACACTGTATGTTAGCCCTTCCCCAATGCTGTTGCAATGTGCAAACTACACAAAACAATGATGTGCCACACTGTCACGTTCTTTCTACTTAACCTCATGTTTGCTTTATTTATTGTTTATTCATGTTGCTGCTTAGAATGCACATAATTCAACACACACCGTGCATCCGGTAAGTATTCACAGCGCCTCACTTATTCCACATGTTATGTTACAGCCTTATTCCAAAATGGAATAAATTCATTGTTGTCCTCAAAATTCTACACACAATACCGTATTGACAATGTGAAAATGTTTTTTATTTAATTTTTTTCAAATGTATTAAATATAAAAAACTAAAAAAATCACAAGTATTCACAGTCTATTTGAATATGAAGTTTCACCCATTCCTCTTTGTAGCACCTCTCAAGCTCCATCAGGTTGGATGGAAGCATTGGTTTTCAACCAAGGTGTTTCTGTACATTGATGCATTCATCATTTCTCTTTATCCTGACTAGTTTCCCTTCCGCTGAAAAACATCCCCAGAGCATGATGCTGCCTCCACCATGCTTCCCTGTAGGGATGGTATAGGTCTGGTGATGAGCGGTGCTTGGTTTCCTCCAAACATTCACACCAAAGACTTCAATCTTTGTCTCATCAGACCAGATAATTTAGTTTCTCATAGTCAGAGTTTTTCAGAAGCATTTTGGCAAACTTTTTACTAACAAATGGCTTACATTGGCCACTACCATACAGGCCTGATTGGTGGATTGCTGCAGAGATGGTTGTCTATCCGGAAGGTTCTCCTCTCTTTCACAGAGGAATGCTGTAGTTCTGATAGAGTGACCATGGGGTTCTTGGTCACCTCCCTGACTAGACTAAGACAAATGCAGCAATGTACAGAGACATCCTGGATGAAAACCAACACTTACATCCAACCCGATGGAGCTTGAGAGGTTCTGCAAAGAAGAATGGGCCAAACTGCCCAAAGATAGGTGTGACTTGAGGCTGTAATTGCTGCCAAAGGTGCATCAACAAAGTATTAAGAAAAGGCTGTGATATATAATACTTATGTACATGTGACTTTTTAGTTTTTTGCACAAAAAAACAAACAAAACTTTTACATTATCATTATGGGGTATTGTGTGTAGAATTGTGTGAACAAAAATTAATTCATTCCATTTTGGAAAAAGGCTGCGACATAAAATGTTTAAAAAGTGAAGCGCTGTGAATACTTTCCGGAGGCACGGTACACGGCTTTTTCCACGCTTCATGTTCCAGGAAATAGATATTTTCCTGGCTCCCACACTGCCGCTTCTAATACTCTTTCTCTTATATGTATTAAGAGAGAGCGCTTCCAACCTTTTCTGACCTATAGATCCCCTCTCGAACTGACAAAGCTCTGCTGACCCCAATAATGAGAGTTCAGGTGAGCACAGAAAGCTTCACTTCAGACTGCACCAAGGAAGCTCTCTTGAAGATGTCCTCAGGAATGAATCTTATATGCTGTGAGTGCTTATGCATTGGCTTAAATCCAAAGAAGTTGGTGCGTTTATATACAGTGACTAGAGTGAAAAACATTCCAGGGTCCAAATATCAATTGAAGATGCATCAATAATCGAATCGTGAGGTGCCCAAAGATTCCCATGTCTCGTCTTTATATTGGCAGATTGTGAGTTTATCGCACCTCGGGTTTCGTCTGCCGCACTTTTTGTATGATTTTTGTACAGAAAGAGGGTTGGGGGACCATTTAGTCGCTTATCAGCCTACCCCCAGGTGCTTGTCCATTAAAAAAAACAAAAACTAACCCCTATCATTTTGCGGAAATGAGTTCCAATACAAAGAATCCCTTGTCAGTGAGTCAATTTCAATTTTTTTCTTATTAAGTACAGCTGCAAAATAAGCCACCAAGGGGCAAAAAAAAGTTGCGAGTGACAACACTTTGATAAAGAAGGTTGAGGAACATTATTGGATTCAAAATATAATTTATACTAAAGTATGATGGCGGCCGTCTTTGCCAATTTCAATAAAACACGAAAACGTATAATTTTGTGACAGATTTGTCAAATCACAATATGAATCTAATGACCAGAAAACTGACTAAGAAACGGTTTGCGGATTTATTTTCTATTTCCAATGTTAATAAAGAAAAAAGGGCAATTCCAAAGCATTAACTTCCCCACTTTTAAAATGAATTGAAAAGCATTATGTTATGTATTGTCAAAGGGAAGGAGGCGACACCAAGGCAGAACTGCGGTTTAGAAGGTTTATTTAAAGGCCTACTGAAATGAGATTTTCTTATTTAAACGGGGATAGCAGATCCATTCTATGTGTCATACTTGATCAATTCGCGATATTGCCATATTTTTGCTGAAAGGATTTAGTAGAGAACATCGACAATAAAGTTTGCAACTTTTGGTCGCTGATAAAAAAAGCCTTGCCTGTACCGGAAGTAGCGTGACGTCACAGGTTGTGGAGCTCCTCACATCCGCACATTGTTTACAATCATGGCCACAAGCAGCGAGAGCGATTCGGACCGAGAAAGCGACGATTTCCCCATTAATTTGAGCGAGGATGAAATATTTGTGGATGAGGAAAGTGAGAGTGAAGGATTAGAGGGCAGTGGAAGCGATTCAGATAGGGAAGATGCTGTGAGAGGCGGGTGGGACCTGATATTCAGCTGGGAATGACTAAAACAGTAAATAAACACAAGACATATATATACTATATTAGCCACAACACAACCAGGCTTATATTTAATATCCCACAAATTAATCCCACATAACAAACACCTCCCCCCTCCCGTCCATATAACCCGCCAATACAACTCAAACACCCGCACAACACACTCAATCATACAGCCCAAAGTACCGTTCACCTCTGCAAAGTTCATACAGCACATATATTTCCCCAAAGTTACGTACGTGACATGCACATAGTGGCACGCACGTACGGGCAAACGATCAAATGTTTGGAAGCCGCAGCTGCGTACTCATGGTAGCGCGTATCCAACTCAAAGTCCTCCTGGTAAGAGTCTCTGTTGTCCCAGTTATCCAGAGGCCAATGGTAAAGCTTGACTGTCATCGTTCGGGAATGTAAACAATGAAACACCGGCTACGACGTAGCCGCTACGTGTTTGTGTTGCTGCAGCCGGCCGCTAATACACCGCTTCCCACCTACAGCTTTCTTCTTTGCTATCTCCATTGTTCATTTAACAAATTGCAAAAGATTCACCAACACAAATGTCCAGAATACTGTGGAATTTTGCGATGAAAACAGACGACTTAATAGCTGGCCACAAGGTGTCCCAAAATGTCCGCTACAATCCGTGACGTCACGCGCAAACGTCATCATACCGAGACGTTTTCAGCAGGATATTTCGCGGGAAATTTAAAATTGCACTTTACTAATCTAACCCGGCCGTATTGGCATGTGTTGCAATGTTAAGACTTCATCATTGATATATAAACTATCAGACTGCGTGGTCGGTAGTAGTGGGTTTCAGTAGGCCTTTAAACTTTTGATGAATGTGTGGGGTGTGTATGCTACCACTAGTGAATGAATGCGGATGATGTGTGGAATTAACAATGTGATATTTTCCAGTGGGTGTTGTCAGTGCGTGTTGAGTGAATCTTTCACCAAATCCAAGGGGGAAGGCAAAGAAGCAGACAGCGGGGAGGCAAGCAGTCGAGGGCAGGAGAGAGGCAACGATGTCCGTGTCCAGGCAGTGGTCGAGAATCGAGGGAGGCAAGCAAAGATCCGGGAGGGGGTCGTGAGGCAAGACACGATCACGGGTAACAGGGAAGACACTGTGGAAGACACAAAGGACATCAATAATGGAACGAGGAAGAGCACAAAGAAGGCGAGCAAGGAACGAGGGAGGGGTGCGAGACGTGATGCTTACTCAGGGGAGATTGGCTACATTGTGGCGAAGATCTCTTGGGTCCGCTGGCTTTTATGCCGCTCCCTCTCGTCAGGTCCAGGTGCGCAGATGCGCAATTGTCTGCAGCCTTGTTGCTGCGTGGGCGTGCCGCGCTCAGCGCAAGCAGAGGCATGTCCAGGCGAGCAGCCAGAGGAGGAACTGTGACACACAGTTGCAGGAGAAGCACGGGTACGAGTCCGCGCCGTGATAGTACCCCCCCCCCCTAGGCGAGGCACCCGACGATCGCCGGGGAGCATCAGGATTGGCACGGTAGAAATCCTCTAGAAGCAAGGGATCGGCAAGATAGGAGGCTGGCACCCAATACCTGTCTTCTGGTCCATATCCCTCCCAGTCGACCAGTTATACGAGCCCCCTACCTTGTCGACGGACCATGAGGATTTCTTTAACCGTCCAAACCTGATCTCCATTCGGCAAGAACCTAGAGGGAGTGGGGGCAGGGACAGGAGGAGACAGCGTGCTCTCCGCTACCGGCTTTATCTGAGACACATGTACCACCGAGGGTGGGAAAGCCAGCTTGACAGATACGGGGTTAATGATAGAGGTGATGGAAAAAGGGCCAACATAATGTGGTGCTAATTTCTTAGATGGTACCTGGAGATTTAAGTCCTTTGCCAGTAACAACACTTGCTGTCCTGGCTGATAGGATGGAGTTGGGACGCGATGACGGTTGGCGTTGCAGCACATTTTCACAGAAGCTCTCTCTAGAGCAGCTTGAGCGGCTCTCCACACCCTCTGACACTTTCTGATATGGGCCTTAGTCGAGGGAACCGCTATCTCCTGTTCCTGTTGGGGAAACAAGGTGGGTTGATAGCCTAAGGAGCATTCGAAGGGTGACATACCGGTAGCGGAGCTCTTCAAGGACTTGTATGAATAATTCCACCCAAGGGAGGAACTTGCACCAGGTTGTGGGCTTCTTGCTGGCGACGCAACAGAGCATGGGCTCCACGATCTGGTTCGCCCTTTCTGCCTGCCCGTTGCTCTGGGGGTGGTTTCCCAAGGTGAGACAGACCGAGGCCCCAATCCCCTTACAAAAGGCTCTCCATACTTGTGAAGTAAACTGGGGACCCCGGTCAGAGACGATGTCTATCGGGATACCATGCAACTTGATGACGTGAAGGGTGAGGAGGTCAGCCGTCTCCGAAGCCGAAGGTAGTTTGCCAAGCGGAATTAAATGGGCAGCTTTGGAGAAATGGTCCACAATGGTTGATATCGTGGTGTTACCTTTGGAGGCTGGAAATACCGTGAAGAAGTCTAAGGCGATGTGTGACCAGGGGCGGGCAGGGATGGGAAGCGGGTGAAGGAGACCAGCCGGAGGTCTGTGTGAGGCCTTGCTGCGGGCACAGGTTGAACATGCTGCGATGAACTCCCATGTATCTCCGGCCATGGAAGGCCACCAGAAGCGTCTTCGAAGAAGTGACAGGGTTCGTTGGAAGCCCGGATGGCACGAGAACAGACTAGTGTGTCCCCAATCCAGTACTCTGGATCGCAGTTCCTGGTGGACAGAGCTTGTTGGGTGGTCCACCCCCAGGTCCTGGATTAGAGCGCAGAGCAGAATTCACAAGTTCCTTCACTTTCCAGGAAACCATACCCACGATGCGAGAAGGAGGAAGAATGGGAACATCCAGTGAACGCTCGGAAGGTTCTTCCATAAAGACTCCAGAGAGAGCGTCCGCCTTGGCGTTGTTCGACCCGGGTCTGAAGGACAGCAAGTAATCGAGAGAAGAATTGTTGCCATCTTGCCTGTCGATTGTTTAGCCTCCTGGCAGAGCGGATGTGGAGGAGATTGCTGTGGTCGGTCAGGATCTAGAACTGGTGACGAGCCCCCTCCAGCCAATGTCTCCATTCGGCGAGGGCCTCGTGGACCGCCAACAGCTCTCTATTTCCGGCGTCGTAGTTCCGCTCTGCCAGGGACAGACGCCTGGGAAAAGAAGGCCACTCTGTGAATCAAATTATCACTTCTAGAGCGTCGGGAAAGTATAGCTCCAATCCCAGAGTCAGAAGCGTCCATCTCCATGAGAAAAGCAGCGTCTAAGTATGGGTGGACGAGGACAGGGGCGGAGATGAAGCTCCTCTTCAGATCTTCAAACGAGTTGTTGGCCTCATGAGACCAGACAAAAAGACTCTTTGGAGAGGTGAGGATATGGAGTGGTGCGGCGATCCGGCTGAAGTCCTGGATGAAGCGTCGGTAGAATCCAGCGAAGCCGAGAAACCCTCAAAACTCCGTTCTGGAGGATGGCTGAGGCCAATCCACCACAGCATCCACCTTCTTGGGGTCGGCTCTGATGTGCCCCTTCTCGACCACAAAACCGTGGAATTCCACAAATGAGGTGTGAAAGCTGCACTTCTCGACTTTGACAGACGGTTCTCCAGCAGTCTCTGGAGCACGAGTCGCACATGTTGTTGGCGTTCCACCAAACAATGGGAAAAGATAAGAATGTCATCCAGGTAGACCACGACAAATTGATCAAGCATGTTGCGCAGAATGTCATTTACAAGGGCCTGAAAAACGGCCGGCGCGTCCAAAGAGCATAACACGGTACTCGAAGTGCCCGAGGTGGGTGTTGAATGCAGTCTTCCATTCGTCTCCCTCCTTAATCCGCACCAGATGATAGGCGTTGCGGAGGTCCAACTTGGTGAAGATGGTAGCTGGGGCCAATGGTTCAAAAGATGAGTTGAGAAGCGGCAGGGGGTACTTGTTCTTTACAGTAATGTTGTTCAGTCCATTTTGGAAAAAGGCTGCAACATAAAATGTGTAAAAAGGTAAGCGCTGTGAATACTTTCCAGAGGCACGGTACATGGCCTTTTCCACGCTTCTTGGTGACAAAGAAGAATCCAACCGCTAGTGGAGATTTAGATGGAGTGATGATCCCTGAAGCCAGGCCCTCCGTGATGTACGTCTTCATGGCCTCCTTCTCTGGGAGTGACAGGTTATAAAGACAGCTAGCAGGTAACTTAGCCTCTGGGAGTAGCTCAATGGCACAGTCATATGGTCTATGTGGGGGTAGACACTGTGCTTTCTCCTTGTTGAAGACCTCAGCAAGGTCATGGTAGCAGTCTGGTACAAGGGACATTTCTGTCTGAGGGGAGCTGATACTGGGGTGGTGGAACGGAAGGGAAGCTGCCCTGAGACAGTTAGCGTGGCAGGGTGTGCTCCATGCCAGAATCCTCTCAGAAGACCAAGAGACGTGGGGGTCATGCTGACGGAGCCAAGACCTACCCTGGACCAGCGGGGCGACGGGTGCTTCCAGAACCCAAAGGCTGATGGTATCGCTGTGGTTTCCCGAATGGTCATGGAAATGGGTTCGGTACGAAACCTGATGGGTCCCAAAGGTCGTCCGTCCAGGGCTTGAGCCGGAAGGGTCTCGTCCAGGTGGACCAGGGGAATGCCATTCTGTCGGGCGAATTCATAGTCCATGAGACTCTCGTCGGCTCCCGAGTCCAAATATGCCTCAACTTGAATTGATCCTGAGCTCCACGCTGGGGTAGCGGGTATTAAGACGTCAGGGTTCTCTTTCTCTTGGAGGAAAGACGTATGGCTCATCAGGATCCCCTCAGCTGGTGAGGCTGGTCTTTTGGTTTCGCCGGACAATAGCGAAGAATATGTCTAGCAAGACCACAGTAAAGACAGAAGCGCTGTCTGTATCTACTCTCTTTTTCCTCAATGGTCAGCCGGGTCCTTCCCAACTGCATGGGCTCAGGAGCAGTCCGCATGGTGGGTGGAGACTGAAGTGGAGCGGCTGGGGCCTCAACGGTAGGTAGGTGTTGAGGTCTGGGGATTTTCCTCGCGACTCCTAGAGCTCGCTCCGCAGCATGTCAAGAAAGTCTCTGGTCGAACATGAGCGCAAGGTTGATGAGGTCTCTGCAAGAGGTGGGTATCTGTCCCTCTGTAGTCCGTCCTTGATTTCCTCAGAGAGGCCCCAACGGTAAGCGCTCTGAAGCCCCCGGTCATCTCAGCCGCTGTCAGCCGCCAGGGTCCGGAACTCAGCACGGATGGCAGTGTAGTCCGAGCTTAGACCCAAGGTCCTGTCCACGGCAGCCGTAGCCCACTTGAGTGCAGGTCCAGTGAGCAAGGCAAAAATGAAGGCGATCTTAGCCCCATCAGAGGAATAGCGTGAGGGCTGGTGTTGGAAGATAAGATCGCACTGTACAAGAAATCCCATGCACAGCTCAAAATCCTCCTCAAAGGGTCTAGGACAGGCAATCTTGGGTCTAGGACAGGCAATCTTGGGTTCCCGTTTAAGACTGAACTGTTCAGGTCTCCGGGCTGGGGACATAGGCTGCTGGCTTGCTGCAGCGGATGTCACTCTAGGCACAAGGCAGTCCAGCCTAGAGTGTAGTCTGGAGAAAGCTTTCTCCAAATTGTCCTCAAGCGAAAAAAAAACGCTCTTGGTGCTCATTAACAACGGCACTGAGGATAGACAAGCCGGAAGTCCTGGGGGATCGGGACTGGGCCTCGCTGGTGTCGCCTGGTTCCGCCATAGTTTTTGGCCAGAACGTACTGTTATGTATTGTCAAAGGGAAGGAGGCGACACGAAGGCAGAACTGCGGTTTAGAAGGTTTATTTGATGAATGTGTGGGGTGTGTATGCTACCACTAGTGAATGATTGCGGACGATGTGTGGAATTAACAATGTGATATTTACCAGTGGGTGTTGTCAATTTTTTTTTTGACAGGGGGGGCCACATTGGGCTTACAAACATTGCTGTCTGCATGCAAAGTAACTATATACATATGTATATGTATAAATATATAATTATTTATGTGTGTGTATATATGTCTATATACATTGTGGCACCTGATTCTCTGACACTGATTATACAGGGAGCCGTGTCAGAGCTTGGTCCGCATTGCCGGCAGTAAGTCGGACCCATTTCCAGTGAGGGTTGGAGTCCGCCAAGGCTGCCCTTTGTCCCCGATTCTGTTCATAACTTTTATGGACAGATTTTCTAGGTGCAGTCAGGGCGTTGAGGGTATCTGGTTTGGTGGCTGCAGGATTAGGTCTCTGCTATTTGCAGATGATGTGGTCCTGATGGCTTCATCTGGCTAAGATCTTCAGCTCTCACTGGATCGGTTCGCAGCCAAGTGTGAAGCGACTGGAATGGGAATCAGCACCTCCAAGTCAGAGTCCATGGTTCTCGCCCGGAAAAGGGTGGAGTGCCATCTCCGTGTTGGGGAGGAGATCTTGCCCCAAGTGGAGGAGTTCAAGTACCTCGGAGTCTTGTTCACGAGTGAGGGAAGAGTGGATCGTGAGATCGACAGGCGGATCGGTGCGGCGTCTTCAGTAATGCGGACACTGTATCGATCCGTTGTGGTGAAGAAGGAGCTGAGCCGGAAGGCAAAGCTCTCAATTTACCGGTTGATCTACGTTCCCATCCTCACCTACGGTCATGAGCTTTGGGTCATGACCGAAAGTACAAGATCACAGGTACAAGCGGCCAAAATGAGAAGCTCTGTCATCCGGGAGGAGCTCAAAGTAAAGCCGCTGTTCCTCCACATCGAGAGGAGCCAGATGAGGTAGTTCGGGCATCTGGTCAGGGTGCCACACGAACGCCTCCCTAGGGAGGTGTTTCGGGCACGTCCGACCGGTACGAGCCAACGGGGAAGACCCAGGACACGTTGGGAAGACTATGTCTCCCGGCTGGCCTGGGAACGCCTCGGGATCCCCCGGGAGGAGCTGGACGAAGTGGCTGGGGAGAGGGAAGTCTGGGCTTCCCTGCTTAGGCTGCTGCCCCCGCGACCCGACCTCGGATAAGCGGAAGAAAATGGATGGATGGATGGGCACCTGATTCTCACCAAGACACAGGATTGGGTTTGCAGAAAGCCGAAAAGGGCATTTATTGCACAAGTCTTTGTAGGAAGGGCAGGGTGTGGCAGTATCAAACTTAAAGTGTCTATTAACAAACATAAATACTGTATCTTCCATCCGGGGCTCTCAATCCTTCACACAGCACACTTCTTTACATGTCATAAGTAATTGCCTATCAAACAAGAGAAAACATATCAGAAAACATTTCCCTAATAATGTCATTAATGGGGAAATAGTGGATGTCTCACTTACCGTCTGATGCACCTGCCTTGACACATAGGAGAGCCAGACCTGAATGAGGCAGAGTTAAGAACCGTTTGTAGCTGGGCCCCACCTGGCCGCACAGCTGTTGGCACTTCAGGCTGATTGAGGAAGGTACAGGGGAATGTACCGCCCCTCGATGATGCGGCCAAGGCTGGGGCGTTGTCCTCCGTGTTCCACTCTGCCTCCACAACATATATATGCAAAACTGTGTACATACTGTGTATGTATATGTGTGTATATATATATATATATATATATATATATATATATATATATATATATATATATATATATATATATATATATATATTAGGGCTGTGAATCTTTGGGTGTCCCACGATTCGATCCAAAATCGATTCTTGGGGTCACGATTCGATTCAAAATCGATTTGTTTTTCCAATTCAACACGATTCTCGATTCAAAAACGATTTTATTTTATTTTTATTTTATTTTATTTATTTTTTATTAATGAAAACAATACACAACAATACCATAATAATGCAATACAATTTCAAAACCAAACCCAACCCAGCAACATTCAGAATAGCAATAAACAGAGCAATTGAGGACACACAAACATGACACGGAACAATCTAAAAGTAGTGAGACAAAAATGAATATTATCAACAACAGTATCAATATTAGTAACAATTTCAACATAGCAGTGATTAATAATCCCTCATTGATATTATCATTACAAACATTAAAAAAAATTAAATAAATGAACAATAGTGTCACAGTGGCTTACACTTGCATCGCATCTCATAAACTTGACAACACTATGTGTCCAATATTTTCCACAATGATATAATAAGTCATATTTTGGTTCATTTAATAGTTACAACAAATTTAAATAATAGATCCCATATTCCAATATATGACTCATTATTATCTAAACTAAATTCAGTTTTTTCTACTGATATATCCATAGCTTGTGTGTACCAGTCAGTATGAGTTGGACTATCAACATCTATCCATTTTTGTAATATTACCCTTTTTGTTATTATGCATATTGAAAGAAATGCATTTTTACTCTTTGATGACACGTTACTAAATTGATGGAGATCCCCAAGAATACAAGTTTGCAGTGTCATTGGGATATTTATATTAAGGACTGTGATTGCTTATTTTGTTGTTTTCAACCATAACTCTTTTATTCTCTGACATTCCCACAATAAATAAACAAGAGTTGCCTCAGCTGCCCGACACTTCATACATAACTTGCTATCTACTACACCAATTTTAAACAGCTGAGAAGATGTAAAATACAATCTATTCAAGATCTTAAATTGAGTCAGCTTATCTTTAATGCTTCTAAAGGGCTTATTGGCATTTTTCCAAATAGCATTCCATGATATGTCTCTTTCATTTAAAATGTTTAAGTCCATCATCCATTTCCCAACACATACATCATTTGCATTTCTAGTGTGGTGTTCATTTATTATTCCATAAAATAGTTTAATTAATTTCTTAAATGTATCTTGATTAAAAAGTGCATATTCCAGTTCATGGCTATTTAAAGACATACTTTCAGAGGATATGCATTTATTTATAGCGTGTTTTAAAGAGATACAATTTTAAAAATGATTTCTGGGTACATTATATTGATAAACTAAATCATTGAACAGTTTAAAATAGTTTTTATTAATAATATGATGAGGTTTAGTAAAACCTCTGTCTTTCAATGTTGTCCATTTAACCACATTTTTATTAATTATGATATTAGGATTGTACCAATGCGGTTGATTTACAGATGCCATTGGGTTGATTCCTAGTATTTTCTGACACAGTTTTAGAATGTTAAAGGTGGCTTCTATTGGGCTCTGCCTCAATTCATTAGGTATTTTTTTAATATAATATAACTCCCCACATCAATGTCCAAATTCATTAACATATTTTTTTCTATGTTGATCCAGTCCTTATCTGCAGAAGAATGAAATAAGTGGCTTGCTTGTTCACAACCGAAGGAGATATAATAATGTAAGAAGTTTGTTAATTTGAGTCCTCCTTTATCTTGTGTACAAGACAACTTTAAAGGCCTACTGAAATGAATTTTTTTTATTTAAACGGGGATAGCAGATCCATTCTATGTGTCATACTTGATCATTTTGCGATATTGCCATATTTTTCTGAAAGGATTTGGTATAGAACAACGACGATAAAGTTCGCAACTTTTGGTCTCTGATAAAAAAAAAGCCTTGCCCCTACCGGAAGTAGCGTGACGTTGTCAGTTGTTCACTTCCTCATATTTTCCTATTGTTTTCAACGGAGCTAGAGCTATTCGGACAGAGAAAGCGACGATTACCCCATTAATTTGAGCGAGGATGAAAGATTTGTGGATGAGGAACGTTAGAGTGACGGACTAGAATGCAGTGAAATACATATCTTTTTTCGCTCTGACCGTAACTTAGGTACAAGCTGGCTCATTGGATTCCACACTCTCTCCTTTTTCTATTGTGGATCACGGATTTGTATTTTAAACCACCTCGGATACTATATCCTCTTGAAAATGAGAGTCGAGAACGCGAAATGGACATTCACAGTGACTTTTATCTCCATGACAATACATCGACGAAGCTCTTTAGCTACTGAGCTAACGTAGTAGCATCTGTCTTAAATGCAGATAGAAACAAAATAAATAAATCCCTCACTGAAGGGATAGACAAGATCAACAATACTATTAAACCATGTACATGTAACTACACGGTTAATCATTCTCAGCCTGGCAAAGATTAACAATGCTGTTGCTAACGACGCTAAGTCTAACTTAGCAACTTAGCAACCGGACCTCACAGAGCTATGATAAAAACATTAGCGCTCCACCTACGCCAGCCAGCCCTCATCTGCTCATCAACACCCGTGCTCACCTGCGTTCCAGCGATCGGCGGCGCGACGAAGGACTTCACCCCAACACAGATGCGGTTGGCGGCTAGCATCGGCTGGCGCGTCTGCTATCCAAGTAAGTCCTTCTTGTTGTGTTGCTACAGCCAGCCGCTAATACACCGATCCCACCTACAACTTTCTTCTTTGCAATCTCCATTGTTCATTAAACAAATTGCAAAAGATTCACCAACACAGATGTCCAGAATACTGTGGAATTATGAAATGAAAACAGAGCTTTTTGTATTGGCTTCAATGGGGAAGCCATACCTCTGTTCTCCTGGCTACGTCACGCGCATATGTCATCCTCCAAAGGCGTTTTCAACCGGAAGTTTAGCGGGAAATTTAAAATTGCACTTTATAAGTTAACCCGGCCGTATTGGCATGTGTTGCAATGTTAAGATTTCATCATTGATATATAAACTATCAGACTGCGTGGTCGGTAGTAGTGGGTTTCAGTAGGCCTTTAAGTATGACCAACTGGCCTTCTTCACACCATATAAAATGTGATATCATTGTATGTATTTTCTTAAACAAACTTTTATTAATTAGGACAGGCATCATTTTCAGTATATAATTAACTGCCGGCAGTATACTCATTTTTACTATGTTCACCCGACCCCAAAGTGATATTTGGAGACGTGACCAGCGTTCCATTTTGGATTCTATCTTATTTTTTAAATGCTTAAGATTTAGATCTCTGCTTGTATAAAAGTTTGGTGTAATGTGTAGTCCTAGATATATGATTTCTGCCTCTTTCCATTTAATTTTGGAGTTCTGAACTTGTGATTTCTTGCAGTGTTTATTAAGTGGTAATATTTTACATTTGTCCCAATTGACTTTATACCCTGATAAACAGCCATATTCAGTGATGACATTATTGATATAGTGAAGAGAGGAGTTAACATGTGACAGGTAGAGAATTATGTCGTCACAATACATCGATAGCTTATTATACTGAGAGCCAATTTTTATACCATGAATATTATTTTCACTTCTTATTTTTGCAGCTAAGGGTTCAATAACCAAATTAAATAATAATCCAGATGCAGGACATCCCTGTTTTACTCCTCTTTTTAACGAAAAAGGTTCTGAAATATGATTATTGGTTTTGACTGATGCCATGGGCCTTTTATAAAGCATCTTAATCCATTGAATAAAATTATCTCCAAATCCAAATTTACGTAATGTGCAAAACATAAATGACTAGTTTATGCGGTCGAATGCCTTCTCCGCATCAACAGTACATACTGCTGTGGGATAAGGGAGACTTTTAGCATAGTAAATAACATTAAACTATTTCCTTGTATTGTCTGAAGATTGTCGACCTTCCATGAAGCCAGTTTGGTCAGTATGAATTAATTTTCCTATTACATTTGATAATCGTGTGGCTAAGATTTTTGCCAAGATTCAAAAGGATTCTCTATTCATTCAATACATAGGATTTCAGCAGGATCTACCCCAGCCTGCTGACATGCAAGCACAGTAGTAGATTTTTGTAAAAAGCTTTTATAATTGTAAAAGACAATGTTTTATCAACTGATTGCAATAATGTAAATTTGTTTTAACTATTAAATGAACCAAAAATATGACTTATTTTATCTTTGTGAAATATTGGACACAGTGTGTTGTCAAGCTTATGAGATGTGATGCAAGTGTAAGCCACTGTGACACTATTGTTCTTTTTTTTTTTTTTTTTTTAATAAATGTCTAATGATAATGTCAATGAGGGATTTTTTAATCACTGCTATGTTGAAATTGTAACTAATATTGGTACTGTTGTTGATATTCATTTTTGTTTCACTACTTTTGGTTTGTCGTGTGTCGTGTTTGTGTCTCCTCTCAATTGCTCTATTTATTACAGTTCTGAGTGTTGCTGGGTCGGTTTTGGAATTTGATTGCATTGTTATGGTATTGCTGTGTATTGTTTTGTTGGATTGATTAATGAAAAAAAACCAAAATTAATATAAAAAAAAAAAAAAGATTTTTTAAAAATGAGAATCGATTCTGAATCGCACAACGTGAGAATCGCGATTCGAATTCGAATCGATTTTTTTCCCACACCCCTAATATATATATATATATATATATATATATATATATATATATATATATATATATATATATATATATATATATATATATATATATATATATATATATATATATATGTATGTATGTATGTGTATATTTTGGTTGTACGATATACCGGTACTGGTATAATATCACGGTACTAATGAATCAAACCTGGTACTATACTCTGTTTGAAAAGTACCGGTTCCCGGGCATGACATTGCTGGTTTTGCGAGCACACGAGCATGTTTGACAGCACACAATCATGGAGTACTTACTAGCAGACAAGGTGTGTAGACAGAAAAGGGAGAAGGACACGTTTTGGCTTAAAAACTAAAGATAAAGGTGAAGTTATAACACTGAAACGCCCTCAGGAAGAGGTGTTTTAAGACATGGCTGGCGAGCTAGCGGCGAGCATCCATTCGCAGTCGGCGGTGCTTTAGCTACTTCTAAATCACTAATGCTCGCTTCCATGGTGACAAAGTAAGTTTCTTACAAGTATGATCGCTACAGGACGAGGAATAGCTAAACATGCTTCACTACACACCATAGGAGGATACAATAGCTAACCGCTAACAGCAAGCTAGCACCCTGAATGTAAACAAACGCCATGGGTGGATCAACACCTGACATCCACTGTAATGATACCAAGTACAATAGCTAGTCGATACTACTATGATTACATCGATTATTTTTATCATCACAAAATCTTTTTTCCTTGTATTTAAAATTCATATTATGTTTATAAAGTCAGGAAATACATCCATGGACACATGAAGACTTTTGAATATGACCAATGTATAATCTTGTAACTACTTGGTATCGGATCGATACCTAAATTTGTGGTATCATCCAAAACTAATGTAACGTATCAAACAACAGAAGAATAAGTAATTATTACATTTTAACATAAGTGTAGATAGAACATGTTGAAACAGATAATAACCAAATATTAACAGTAAATGAACAAGTTGATAATACATTTTTACACCTTGTCCCTCATAATTTTGACAAAATAGAATTACAATTGACACAGTATGTTACTGCATACGTCAGCAGACAAATTAGGAGCCTTTGTTTGCTTACTTACTACTAAAAGACACGTTGTCTAAAATGTTCACTATTTTATTTAAGGACAAAATTGTTCTTTGATTGCAATAAGAAACATATGTTTAATGCACTTTAAGATTGTTTTTGTTAAATTAAAGCCAATAATGTCATTTTTTGTGCCCTCCCCTACCCCTTATTTAGAAAAGTACCAACAAATATCAAAATACATTTTGGTACCGGTTTCGGTACCGGTACTAAAATATTGGTATTTGGACAACACTAGTTTATATACATATATGTGTATATATGTGTATATCTATATATACTTTATTGCCAAAAGTATTTGGCCACCTGCCTTGACTCACATATGAACTTGAAGTGCCAATCATTCCTAACCCACAGGGTTCAATATGATGTTGGTCCACCTTTTGCAGCTATTACATCTCCAACTCTTCTGGAAAGGCTGTCCACAAGGTTGCACAGTGTGTTTTGTAGGAATTTTCCACCATTCTTCCAAAAGCGCATTGATGAGGTCACACACTGATGTTGGTCGAGAAGGCCTGGCTCTCAGTCGCTGTTCTAATTCATCCCAAAGGTGTTCTATCGGGTTCAGGTCAGGACTCTGTGCAGGCCAGTCAAATTCATCCACACCAGACTCTGTCATCCATGTCTTTATGGACCTTGCTTTGTGCACTGGTGCACAGTCATGTTGGAAGAGGAAGGGGCCCGCTCCAAACTGTTCCCACAAGGTTGGGAGCATGGAATTGTCCAAAATGTTTTGGTATCCTGGAGCATTCAAAGTTGCTTTCACTGAAACTAAGGGTCCAAGCCCAACTCCTGAAAAACAACCCCACACCATAATGCCTCCTCCACCAAATTTCACACTCGGCACAATGCAGTCCGAAATGTACCGTTCTCCTGGCAACCTCCAAACCCAGACTGGTCCATCAGATTTCCAGATGGAAAAGCGTGATTCATCACTCCAGAGAATGTGGCTCCACTGTTTTAGAGTCCAGTGGCAACGTGCTTTACACCACTGCATCCCACACTTTGCATTTTACTTGGTGATGTATGGCTTAGATGCAGCTGCTCGGCCATGGAAACCCATTGCATGAAGCTCTCTGCGTACTGTATGTGGGCTAATTGGAAGGTCACATGAAGTTTGGAGCTCTGTAGCAACTGACTGTGCAGAAAGTCTTTGCACTATGCGCTTCAGCATCCGCTGTCAGTTTATGTGGCCTACCACTTGGTGGCTGACTTGCTGTAGTTCTCAAACTCTTCCATTTTCTTATAATGAAGCCGACAGTTGACTTTGGAATATTTAGGAGCGAGGAAATTTCACGACTGGATTTGTTGCACAGGTTGCATCCTATGACAGTTCCACGCTGGAAATCACTGAGAGCGGCCCATTCTTTCACAAATGTTTGTAGAAACAGTCTCCATCTAAGGGCTTGATTTTATACACCTGTGGCCGGGCCAAGTGATTAGGACACCTGATTCTGATCATTTGGATGGGTGGCCAAATACTTTTGGCAATATAGTGTATATAGCCTATATGTACATGTGTATATACCTGTATATCAGTGGCGTGCAGTCACTAGAGGCAGGGGAGGCACGGCCTCACCTGCCATCATGGAAAGAAAAAAAAAGGAAAAAGAAAAAAAAATAATTAAATTGTTATATGTATCCAGTGATTATACTAAAGTTATTTTCCATTTAACTTCACCAGTTTTAGATTATTTTTATTTTTATTTTCACATTTGCCGTTCAAATACTGAGAAGAGACGGTGCGGTGATCAGCAGCCAGTTGAGGCACGTCACTGATTTGTGCCTCAACATGGATTGTGCACAATGACTCGGCTAACTGCTGGGCTGCTGTGCAGTGAGACCGTATTGCTATATGAATTATATTATACATTTCCATAGTTTAGTTAGCTGAGGTATATAATGTACAGTGTATTTTG
The DNA here is from genome assembly GCF_033978785.1 of Entelurus aequoreus. Classification (NCBI taxonomy): domain Eukaryota; kingdom Metazoa; phylum Chordata; class Actinopteri; order Syngnathiformes; family Syngnathidae; genus Entelurus; species Entelurus aequoreus. Next base: position 53,508,250 of record NC_084731.1, read on the forward strand.
TCAACAATTGTATGTGTGTAACGTATTTCTTGTGCTGAGCGATCATAAAACTAGAGGCTCGTCTCCCGTGGCGTGCGGTGAGGTTCATGTCTGGTGAGGCACTGACTTCATCACAGTCAGATTTACAAAACATATGAACCCTAAAGAGTATCTTATTCACCATGTGATTGGCAGCAGTTAATGTTTTTAGTTATGTTTTATGTTTAATTATATTATTATATATTATATTATATATTATATTATATATATATAATATAATATATATATATATATATATATATATATATATATATATATATATATATATATATATATATATATATATATATGTATATATATATATGTATATATATATATAATATATATATATTATATATTATATATATGTATATAATATATTATATTAGTTATGTTTAATGTTTTAAGTTAATGTGTTTAAAAGCTCATACCAGCATTCTTCCCTGCTTTGCACTCAGCATCAAGGGTTGGAATTGGGGGTTAAATCACCAAAAATTATTCCCAGGCACGGCCCCGCTGCTGCCCACTGCTCCCCTCACCACCCAGGGGGTGAACAAGGGGATGGGTCAAATGCAGAGGACAAATTTCACCACACCTAGTATGTGTGTGACAATCATTGGTACTTTACTTTAACTTTACACTTACAAACTGTAGCATGCACACAAAAAAGCACATTTAATAAAAAAAAACGTTATTATGGTCTTACCTTTACTTATAAGTGCGGGAACAGTTGTGTTTGTGTTGGAAGAGTTGTGAATGAATGAAATATGAAATCCGCGCTGCCGTCTGCAGGTGTACCTAATGTTGTGTCCCTGTTCACGGCTCCTCCGGCGCGCCGCGCGAGCATTGTTGTTTTTGCACTTTTTGGCTTCTTGTTAAGTGACTTTTTTGGGGTGGATTAGGTCTTGCACGTGGAGGGTTTGGGTGTGGGCTTTGGTTGGTGTGGCGATCCCGTCGGGCGGTGCATCGCGGCGGAGGTGCTTGGCACCAGGAGGCGGGGCCGGAGGAGCCGTGAACAGGGACACAACATTAGGTACACCTGCAGACTGCTGCGTGGATTTCATATTTCATTCATTCACGACTCTTCCAACACGAACACCACTGCTCCCGCACTTATAAGTAAAGGTAAGACCATAATAACGTTTTTTTTTATTAAATGTGCTTTTTTGTGTGCTACAGTTTGTAAGTGTAAAGTTAAAGTACCAATGATTGTCACACACACACCACACTGTAAAAAAAAAAAAAAAGTTGAGAAAACGCTTATTTTTAAGGCAACATGATGCAACAAGATTTTTGCGGTTTCTCAACTTTTGACTACTGCTGGCCAGACACTGTTTTGGTAGTTAAACATAGTGAAACCTTATTTCTGAGTCTGACTAACTTAAAAACTATAATTATTTTTTACAGCGTACCAAAACAGTGTCTGGTTAGCAGTAGTCAAAAGTTGAGAAAACGCAAAAATCTTGTTGCATCATGTTGCCTTGAAAATTTGCGTTTTCTCAAATGTCTTTTTTTTTACAGTGTAGGTGTGGTGAAATTTGTCCTCTGCATTTGACCCATCCCCTTGTTCACCCCCTGGGAGGTGAGGGGAGCAGTGGGCAGCAGCGGCGCCGTGCCTGGGAATCATTTTTGGTGATTTAACCCCCAATTCCAACCTTTGATGCTGAGTGCCAAGCAGGGAAGAATGCTGGTATGAGCTTTTAAACATAACCCGTTAACTGCTGCCAATCAAATGGTGAATAAGATACTCTTTAGGGTTCATATGTTTGTAAATCTGATTGTGATGAAGTCAGTGCCTCACCTGACATGAACCTCACCGCACGCCACTGATATATATATATATATATATATATATATATATATATATATATATATATATATATATATATATATATATATATATATATATATGTATATGGATGCATATTATAGTAATAAAATGGATGTAAAATTATTATAATTGGTTATTAAGAGTATGTGAAAGTTTGACTCCTACCTTGTTTACTTCCGTGACGACCTCCTTAAGGTTTTTTAATCAACCAGAAATATCAAGCCGCTAAAATGCGCAAAAACATGGATAAGTGTGGAGAGAGTGTTTTTGCATTTTTCCAATCATCCCTAATGGATTTAAATGGGTGTCATTTAGATGTGTTTTATGTTGATTGGACGTTTTTCATAATATCCACAAAGTTCAATGAGCAGGTTGTGTTATGTGTGACCATGTTTGTTGAATGTTTGTACTGGGTGAATTTTTTTTTTCCTGCACCATGACTCGGGAGGGTTGTTTGGATTGGGTCATGTACATAAATGCTGTACTTCATTTGCTTGAAAGTATAATCAAAGGCAGAGTGACTTTCATTATCCACCAGATGGCAATAGAATTGCAGCAACCATAACGCTCAATATTTCTATATGATATAGGCCAAAAGGTGAACCAGGAAAAAGTGGCTAGAAAGTGATTTTCGTCCCCACATCTGGGCACTACTCTTTTTTTGCATTTTTGCATAGACAATGCCATTGCGGACATTAGGTTAAAAGTTCTCCGCAAAATATCCTGGCGGGTTTTTTTTAGAGCCATAAATGTATAAAAATAGGTATTACAAAAAACGAAAATCTTATGCAGCTGTTTTTTCTTGCAAATGTATTTACATTCATTCTGGAAACAGAATCTCTCTCACAAATTGACATTAATACATATACCTAACATTTGAGACAAGTATTTTAGCATTGGTATACTTTAATTTGAATTTAAACCATGAAACATACAAAAAAAAAGAAAATGCTTCAAAATAAGTGAATAGCAACCTGTACAATTGAACATACACATGGTACATTTTGCTAAACAATGATGTTTTATACATTAGAAATGTCAGTAGATAATGTGTTATAAGAGGAAAGAGAAAATAAAATAAAATAAAGAACACTTTGGCCCAAAATGGCTGACATCAATCAAAATATCGAATAATGCCGAAAAATGGAAATACAACAACAACTGCATTACAGTTAAGAATCTGTACACAATATGGTACAAAACAATATTTACATGAACAAAACAATGTGTTGATGTCACAGCAGGTCTTGAGTATTTTTTTAAATATTTTTTTTTATTATTTTGTCTTAACTTTGTACATTGTTAAAGCCATATCTCAAGAATTCTTTAATAGATTTTCCTCAAATTTGGCACAAACTCAAACTATGATTATTATATATTTTTTAAGGTCAAGTGCACTGTAACCTCACATTCTGTTTTTAAAGTATTTAACTTAAGTAACTAAAAAAAAAAGAAATAGTAAAATACTCTGAGGGATTTTTCTCAAATGGGGCAAAAACTCAAATTTTTATTAGACAACTAACTGATTAAGTGTGACTTTGCGTATTCTGAACGAGGGAGACATTGTTCATCTCTTAGCTATCACTATCATCAGAGCCATCTCATGGGGTTTTATCCTCTGTTTCCATGGAAATATTGGCACAATTTTGGCACCGACACAAATCAGTACAGGACAGTCTTGCAGACATACAGAAACATCTTCCTGTCTCACATTTGCTCTGCTTGCAGCTGCAGTGGACTACCTTTAACACACTATCAGGGGCAGGATTTGTAGTCATCCATGTAACTTTTAACTCCCCATGTGCCATCCATTGCCATTGGATGAAGGGGCAGACATTGTACCTTTGAGAGAATGTCTCATGAAGCACAATGTCCTAGTCCACTCAGCAGTAACACAACTTGTAAGGAACCTGTTAAATGCAGAATACTTAGACCAAGACATAATGATTTGGTGGTTCTGCCTCCGACCTTTTAGATGCAAGATACATAATGTCTTGACAAACAGATATCACTTTTAGGTTCACATCTTCTGGAATATCAACATAACAGGCTAACTCTGTTGCACCTACAATCCAAGCAATAACATTGTACAGTTCAAGTGGCACAACAGATTTTGCATCGGACACATTTAAATCATCTGATGTGGGTGGCCAGGGGCACGTCATACCGGGAGAGTCACATAGTAGCTGCTTCTATATCAGCGCTGCACTATAAAGTGTCCTCGTGTTCGCAGTAGTTTGGGGACCAGCAGTTGTCCTTGCCATGTGTTCAGTGTCACTTTCACCTTGGCTTACTTCAGTTGTGTCTGTACCTGATGGATGAGGTAGCCTGTCTATCAGCTTATCTGCGGACAATGTCTCAACAAAAACCAGTTTGCAGATGTTGCGCTTGAAACACCAGTTGGGGAAAGTCCAGAGTCAGCCTTCTCTTTAATTTATCCTGCTTGCAACATACGAACACAGAGAAAGAGGAGCACAAGGGTGTAAATAAAGATATATTCATACTGAAAAGTATTAGTAGTTTAAATATACTATCAAAGCCTTTTTTTTAATTATTTATTATTCTTTTGATATTTTAAAAGTGTTTTACATCGCTGCCAAAAAAAAAGCTTCTGTTGTTACCTGTAGTTTGAAGCATCACAATCTTCATGTTTTTGCACCGTATTTAAAAACATTCGTCGTAGCTGGTTCATTCTCAGCACCTCCTGATTAACAATTATCCTTTGGCGGATGATCTTCTCGCAGAATATGTTGTCGCCGGCATCAAAGGTTGGTTCACTTCTGAAAAGAAACACACACATACACATTTAATATGTGCCAAAAGGTATGCAGTCAAGATTGTAGCTACATACAAACAGCCTTTACAAGTGCATCTAAAACAAATGTAATATAGTGGAAAAGTCAATTAAAGTGATTTATTCTATATTCATTTCATAATTATTGACACTGTATCGGTCATGCATCTATAATATGAATTGTAATTTATAGTGTGTATATAATTGATAATGCAATTTAATAACTCACACTTCTTCATCTGCGGTGCCAGTAACTGTTACATCAGACTTTGTCATGAACCTGGTGCACTGTCTGTAACAGGACTTGTGGTACCGCACTTCCATGGCCACACAGTCTCTGTCTTCAATATGCAAGAGAATGCTACTGTCTTGCTTTATCCTGGCAGCGTTCATCAACTGGCCTAAAAATAAAAGATGATTAAATGGTTTGTATGTGTGTAAGTGCTACGTGTAGTGTATGTGTGTGTGTGTGTGTGTTTACCTGCTGAAAGCGTTTCTGCCTGTGAAAGATGGTCCCTCTGCCGTTTGCCTCCCACAGTAATTCTCTTGCAAATGATACAAATGGCAGGGAACACAGGGCCAGCAGAACCGACAGGCAGGCCCGTTTTCAATCTTAGTTTATTCTTTGGAATCCAACTTGTCGATCTTGAAGCGTTGTCCGATGCCACAAACTCATCATGACCCACATCCAGCCGATTGGCCAGTTTTTCGGTAACAAGTCGGGTGAAGCCCAGCGTCATCAGGAATACCTTTAAATTCAACATCGATACAGGATTTGAATGTCTCGGCTACTTTATGAGACAATTCCTGTAAGTATCCCACCTTGTGATAGTGAAATCATTCACCTCTTCATTCCTTACAGACGTAACATGCATGTAGCATATTTTGTTGTTCTTTTTTAGAACTTTTTTAAGGTGTTTTAGAGTATTTTCCTCTTTATGGCTAGACGTTGTTGACATCGCCATCTTGGATCTGCGCGGCTACCCGATTGGTCGAATGTGAAGCACGTGACAAAAACGTCACCTCTTGAGACGAAAATATTGTTACGCCAAGCAAGAAATAGTCCCGACTTTAAAAACTAATTTGAAAAAATTGCCTGGATGTCCAGTGGAGAACTTTTTTTTTCTCATTGAAAACCAAAATATCTTTTTTAAGAACCAAAAATTATTTAGTGCCCGGACATGGGAACGAGATGAAACGAAAAACGGGTTCACCTTACGGCCTAATATGGATACACCGATCCAGGTGAAGTTGTTTTTTGAACTTCTGCCGTCTCACAGGCCAAATTAAAGACGCCGGCGGTCTGCATTTGGCTTACGGGCTGTGATTTGGATGTGTGTTTTAAGGGAAAATAAATGCAATAAACAAATAATTTTCTACTTGCCTTAAGATTCATTTTGTTTCCCTAATAAACACAAGTCATCATTATTGAAGTTGCACTTTTAACATCAGGATTAGAAATAATGTATTAATTCCTGGGGGAAATGTGGGTGTTATCAATGGTTTTCATGTAATACAGTATTAGGAAAATAAAAATAGAGATAAAAACATAATCAATATATTAAGATAAGCAGTACAATAA